>NC_139986.1:24561300-24751300 GCF_963993115.1 Abramis brama | reverse complement strand
AATAAATTCTGTGTTTTAGGCAGAAAATATTAATGGCGGCATTATTTTTGACAGCCCTAACTTAAACACAAGGTATTATGGTTTGTTTGAACCGGATGATCTTTGTGTCAATGTCGCTTTCAATTAGAAATACAACTTCATTTTCTACTATGAAGCGGCTCTGCAATGTGTGTTCATGTTTTTAATCACAGACGTCCGACCTCAAGGAGCTGAACAGAAGAAATGAACCGAATAAGCTTTCCACCTCAAAGAAGGTGGAGCCTCAGAGCCACGCCTACCTATTACATCATCACCACCGCCCAATAGAGACAGAGCGTATTTAGGCCACGCCCACACCAGGGGGGAAAACAATCCAACGGTCTCCATTGACTTTGCATTGCGAGAGGCTGCCTCCTTGTCATTTATGACTTATAACAAAAAACAAAACAATGTCTAAATGCTGCTGTGTGACAAGGTGTACAGCAAACAAGCTAAATAACCCAGAAATACATTTTTATAAGCTGTCGACCCCAAAAAACAGTTGTTTCAGGACATAAAAGTGGATCAATTGAGACAGAGCGCAACTAGTTCTCAAACTACTCTGAGAACTACGCCCACTGGAACGCGACACGATATTGTAAAAAATGCTACAGCTTAGCTTACATAAATATAATATATAAAACTGACATTTGGATATTTGACTTACCAGTGACAAAATGTTTACTGCACACGTAGACATACTTTTACCCATTCTTCCTGCTGATGCTTCACGTATTATTGCCTGTATCCACTTTTGTCTCCTTAAAGGCTGGCTTTTATGGTTCGGAAGCTTATAAAAACTTATTTCTGTTTTTTTTTAGCTTGTTTGCTGTACACCTTGTCACACAGCAGCTTTTGGGCATTTTTCTATCTTTTGTTATAAGCCTCTCGCAATGCAAAGTCAATGGAGACCGTTGGATTGTTTCCTCCCCGGTGGGCGTGGTCTTCAGATTATGACGCGTTGCGCTCTGTCTCTATGGTACTTCAAAGGTGTTTACCAGCAAGAGCGAACTTTCTGGAAGATTCACTTTGGCAAGTGAAACGAACATAAAACGAACTTCATTTTAGATCCAGATTTTGTTCGAAATGACGTCACACAGTTCGTTCTTCTATTCCGCTTGAAGTACATCAGGGCTTTTATTATGCTTTAGTGTCTCTGGAGAGCAAGCAGGAGAGTGTACCGAACCAATTTGTGCCTGAATCCACTGAACACACAACGATAAAGTACATTTATGCTCAGTGATGGAGGAGATTCAGGAAGACGGTGAATTATTTGTCATAAATTTTCATTTTCTCCAGGCAGGTCATGTTGTAATCCCCTCATTGCAGTAGATTAAGGCCTTAAAATGGCATTTCCCGCACAATGAAGGATTTCACTCTTAATTACTAGGGAACGCAGAGTGTGCCACATGGCCCAGATCACTCACTTTTGAGCACCCCCGTGCAAAAATCCTCCATTTTCCATCTTGCGTTCATTTATTTTGAGTGTGTTTAGCATTTGCCAAAAAAATCCTCTCAAAGAAGATGATCAGTTTGCTCCTCACAACAATGTGTTTTAGCGTTTACTTTGGATTATCCTGCAGAGGGACCATCTGGATGAGCTTTCAGTCCATTTCCTGTGAGGAAGATAAAGCCTCATTCCACATTCAAATGGAACTATTAGAGTCATTTGTGAGGCAGCAGTGACTGGCCGGGGTTACGTGGGTAATGAAGCTAGTAAGAATGTTAATGTTGAATAAAGCTTCACAGCAGCAGCGACTCTCTCCTGGGTTCTGGATGCACTAGTACCTTGGTTGGTCTGAAACACACAAGATTTATGGTGTTCTTTTATCGGCTACTTCAATAATTGAGCTGAGACACGGTAAAGGTCATTCGGTGATCACCAAAGCGCTTTATTTTATATCTGTGAAGCAGATTGCCGTATTTCGCTGGCCTTTTGTTATGATTTATGATTGAGATGTCTAGAAAATCTCCTTTGCAGTCAAGAAGCAGAGGTTGTTGCAGGGGAGTGACGTATGATCTTCGATTTAAAAGGATTCATAAAACCTCTGTATTAAAGTGGTCATGCAGTTTAGTTTTGTGGATTATTTTCATCCCTAAAGTGCGTTTATATTTAGTGTTTCTTGCACTAAGTAGACTTATGAGACAGTAAATTTGCAATGTTCCTTATCTGTAAGTGGATAAAAGCATCTGCATTGTAAATCTAAAAAATGAAGTTCAAAACGTACACTGTAAAAAAAAATTACATCCCCAAGTCAAAAATTTCAAGTGACCGATAACATCTAAATTTTTCAATTAGTCTGACGTATTATTTCTCATTGAGCCAATGTTAACAGACTATTGCAACAAGAATTTCACTTGGGCCAATTGAAAAATGTAGATGTTATCGGTCACTTGAAATTTTTGATTTGGGAGGGTTAGAAATTTTTTACAGTGTAGGTTCGGTTAACTCTGAGCTCAAGCCGAGCCTCGGGTTCGAGTCTCCTCCAAGGACAGCAAGCCAAGTTAGTTTACTATTAACCTTCAAGGTTGAATGGGCAGGCGAACTAGTGAAACTAAATTTGTCTGCCATTGGTGAAACAACTCTTAGTGCACATTTAAATATATTTAAGTATAAAGCATTATACTTTATATATTTATATACTTATTTTATATATACTTTATATATTTTTTTATTCTAAGTATAAAAAATTATACTTATAATTTAAATTTTAATATTTAAAAGTATATAGATAATAAACAGAACATTTTAAATATATTTATTTATTTTTATATTTATTTCAATATTAATATAAATTAATAATTTCAGTATATATTTGAAAATATATTATTATAAATTAGGGCTGTCAAAAGATTAATCGCGATTAATCGCATCCAAAATAAAAGTTTATGTTTAAATAATATATGTGTGTGTACTGTGTATAATTATTTTGTATATATAAATACACACACATGCATGTATATATTTAAGAAATATTTGCATACATATACTGTATATATTTATATATCATTTATATTATATATAAATAAAATAAAAATTTATATATAAATAACACATTTTTCTTAAATATATACATGCATGTGTGTGTATTTCTACATACAAATTTAATTATACACAGTACACTCACATATATTATTTAAACACAAACTTTTATTTTGGATGCGATTAATCACGATTAATCTTTTGACAGCCCTATTATAAATATATAAAATATATTCAAAGCTGTATATATATATATATATATATATATATATATATATATATATATATAATTTAGATATTTCAGTATTTTTATATCTTTTTATGATATGTAAATATATTTTTAACAATTTAATCTGTTAATTCTTGTTGTGCGCACATCATCTTTATATATGTAATATATTTAAAGGTATGTATGTGTATATATATATATATATATATATATATATATATATATATAATTTAGATATTTCAGTATATCTTTAAATATATTTTAAACAATATAATCTGTTAATTCTTATAGTGCACACATCATCTTTAAATACACATTTATATATATAAGCTATTTTTAAAGGTCTAAACATTTTATATAATATATAAACTTACTTATTTATTTATTTCAATATGTATTTTTACCTAAACACATTTCCAAAAATCTAATCTGTGAAATCTTTCTAATTGTTCTGCAGGTGAAGAAGATCAACAGGAACTTTCCAGTGAACCAGCAGGTAAGGAAACTGAATCTGAATGCATGAGAAGGTGCGAATTGGACCCTGAAAGAGTGACAGAAAGCCTGCAGAGATCCAGATAAAGCCCTGAAAGAGCGAGTGGCTCAAGTGATCACCGCACTTGAATGAAGCTCCACGATGATGTTTTCTGACAAGAGCCACTGTTCTTCATGCGCTGTGACGCATGTACCCTGCAGAAAGCCAAGAGTCGAGTTCACAGGGCAGCGAGATTCTCCCAATCGCCTGATGTCGTGCTCTTCAAATCGACGTGGCATCACACAGACTGACAGATACTCGGTCACAGTGTTTGCTTTTAGTGCGTGACCTCTCATGCAGGAGTGTTGTGACATTTTAAATGATCTTGAAGCTTTGAATTGCTCTTAATTATTAGACGAATGTTCGATTTGATGAATGTGAGGGGAGAAATGTGGAGTTTCTTCCTGAAAATTCTGTGCAGACTAATTACTTGGAACGTTCTTAGTTCTTCTGTATCCTATTTGACACGTTTTTTTGTGTGTGTTTTTCTGTCGTTTAGATCGTATATATGGGCTGGGTAGATGAGAAAGAGCAAGATTCTGTTCAGGACCGAATGTACACACCAAAGTTTCTTGCCTTGAGGGGTTCGTCTCTCTTCAAATTCTCCGCACCTCCAGTGAGTTCTTCTGCATGATTTACTGCATCAAGAGCCTTTCAGTTTCAGTCGCTGACTTTTATATGATTTTATATTTAGCATATGCTCGCAATATTTGTTCTACTTGGGGCAACATTGGCTGAAAAAAAATGGTGAGAGTTATGAAAGCACATCAGACTCTTGTTGAAACTTTTCCTGAGTTGTTCAGTTGTTAGCAGTTCATTACACTGAAGAATTGTTAAAGGAATACTTGACCCAAAAAATGCATATTCTGTTCTTATTTCCTCTCTCGTTTCAAACCTTTACTAGTTTTTGTGGAAGACTTACGGTGCGTCCAAAATTGTCGCTTCACTGCCATTCACAAATCCTCTCCTGTGGCCTCATGGGATATTAAAGTGTCCATCATACACACACTTCAGAATCTCACCGGAAGTAGTCGGTCATCCGTGGACTTTTCACCAAATGTTTTTCTCGAATTTGATTTCGGATGCAACGTTAGTCCTACATTTTCGTGTTTTATTCTCACAAAATGATTACATGACTTTGAATATAGCACAAAAGCTTCTTTTATGGAGCTTTTTTGTCCTTTTTGGAGCAAACCTGAACACTGGGAACTTTTGTTGCATGGGGAAAAGTTTCTTTAAAAATACTCCTTTCATATTCCATGAAAAAAATAAAAAAATATATTGTTATTGTTAACTAAAACTATTAAATATGTTTTTTTTAATTGCAATAAAGCTGAAATAAAATAAAATATAAATATTTGATGGAAAACAAATAAAAAACTTAACAGAAATTAGAAATTTTGCCTTAAAATTAAATACAATAAGTTTTGAAGTACTAAAATTACCAAAACTACTGAAATGCTATATATATATATATATAGTATCTCCATCTAGTAATAGATATATATATATATAGATATATTAGTGCTGTCAAATCGATTGCGATTAATCGCATCACACATATTATATAAACAAAAACTCTTAAGATAATATATATATATATAGATATACTGTGTATATACACATATATTATATAAACAAATATAATTGATTAATCGATTTGACAGCACTAATGTATATATATATATATATATATATATATATATATATATATATATATATATATAAACTAATACAAATG
Source organism: Abramis brama (assembly GCF_963993115.1). Taxonomy (NCBI): domain Eukaryota; kingdom Metazoa; phylum Chordata; class Actinopteri; order Cypriniformes; family Leuciscidae; genus Abramis; species Abramis brama. Next base: position 24,745,797 of record NC_139986.1, on the reverse strand, counting down.
AGAGAAGCACATAACAAAATTACTGAAATGAATATGAAAACTGAAAAATGTAAACTATTTCAAAATATGAATGAATCCAATAATATTATACAAATAATAACGTGGGATGAAATTAGGATGAGTACATAATGACAGATGAACAGCTCAGAGGAACTATTTCTTTAAAGAATTGCCCGTTTTCACTCCTGAGCAGTTAGCGTCCACATTATTTGCTGCTGCTTCAGTTATTATCAAAATCCATTATTCTCTTGAGCCGCAGGCTAAATCAGCTAACCTGATGCTCTAACACCTCCATTCAATAAAGCCACATCTCCGTACACAATCAGCAATTAATTTAAACGCCTTCATCATAATTCTGGGAAATAATTTGGACTAAAACATGAATGATAATCTGAGAAGTGTCTCATTAAAGGTAAATATGGAGATAACACTGGACTCCCCCTGTATTTCACATCAGATGGTTCAGTCCTGATGAAATGAGGAATTGTAGTTGTTGCTTGTGGATGTTGCCACTTAATTAATTTATCCTGACGAGATCGAGACATCAAAGAGCTTCATCCAATCTGCCAGTAACCGTAATTTGAAGGTGGAGTGGGAGGAAGATCAAAAGTTTGGACGTGGAAACCTATTTTGGGATACGCAGATGCAAAATTGCATTGGAGAGAACTTACAACCCTCAGCAGTTTGTACAAAGAGTCTCTCAGGTTATTTCAGCTTGTTCAGATGTTCTCCGCTCAGGGCAATAAACACTTGACATGATGCCTTTGAGGAAGGTTTGGGTAGAAAGTTCCATTTCAAAGCGTTTTTGACATGAAAAGAGTTCAGGTGCACAAAGCTGATTTTGGTTAAGATGGTTTTGTATGTTCGTTGACCTCCAGCATGAAATAAACATTGTTCAGAACTTATTGTTTCCATAATCTGACACATTTATGAGTAACCCAGGACATTCAAGCAGAAGAAATGACTTGACAGAAAAATTGACTTGATATTAGCAACTGGGAATTTAGTGGATTGTGAAAAGTGTCTCTAAATGTCACTAGATTGTAAGATAAGTCTTTCTGAAACTGAAAGGCATTTCATAATTTTATATTATTGGCAGTTACATTGTTGAATAAACAAGATCAGAAACATGCGAAAAGAAACAAAAAAGGTTTATTATTACATGTATTTATTATTTATTAATTCAATTAATTATATTTATCCAAATTATTATTTATAAAAAAAAAATATTTATTTTATTTAAAAAACAAGCATTTATCATGCATAACTTCAACACCAGAAATATATTAAGTATAAAGGTCAGTATTATTATTGTTATCATTATTTATTAGTAAATTGCTTCTACATTTATTTATTAAATTATTTAAATTAATTGATTAATTGAAAAAAATTATATTATTTTTTATTATTAGAAAACATTGTTTTCTTGGACAAACAAGAAATAGCATGCCCTGATGAATCATACACATTGTGTGTGTGTGTGTGTGTGTGTGTGTGTGTGTGTGTGTGTGTGTGTGTGTGTGTGTGTGTGTGTGTGTGTGTGTGTGTGACAAATCCTTGTCCTTGTGGGGAAATTTTTTGGTCCCCATGAGGAAAACAGCATATCAATCATACGAGTGATGTTTTTTGAAAATGTATGGTACTGTGATTTAGGGGTAGGGTTAGTGTAAGGGATAGAATATACAGTTTGTACAGTATAAAAATCTTTACGTCTATGGAAAGTCCCCATAAAACATGAAAACACAACCTGTGTGTGTGTGTGTGTGTTTGTTGACTCGAGCACTCTGTTTTTGGCTGGTATTCTGACATTTGAAAACTCTGCTCTGAGCCACTCGAGTCTGAAGAAAACACTCGTGAGTTCTCTGTTCCATCATGATCCATCTTCACTGGCCTTTGGGTATTAGAGGTTACTGCAGATGCTCAGCGTGAGTCATTCTCCTTCACGAGATCTCAGGGGGGTTTCACTCCTTCATCGATGAGCAGGACTTTGTTTATTTCATGTAGCATTTGAATCATCCCTTGAGGGACACAGCGAGTTCTCTGACTGAGCTGAATAATGAACTGTCTGTGATTTCTGGAGACTGACAGCAATCTAAACTCCTCCAGGTCACCACCTGGGACTGGACCAGAGCCGAGAAGAGCTTCACCGTCTACGAGATCATGTTCAAGATACTGAAGGTACAAGTTTAAGTTTCACACATTATAACTGACACCGGCTTTACAAATGAATACTGTGCTGGTATCAGATATTTAATAGGTGATAAATCAGTGTCCCATCCTCCTGTAGGTCCTTGTTCTGTGGTTATTTATTGAGTAATAAAGTCCCTTTAAGGCAAGTCATTTCACTTGGCGGCCATCTTTGAAACGCCTATATATATGTATGTATATATATATATAAATTAATTATATTACAAATTCCTTATTTCGATTTTTGCATGCTAGTGAAAGTTCAAAAATAAGCAGAATAGCTTAAAAAAAGTAGCATAATGTTATTCTTATTGTTTGCATTTAACATCACATATGTATATGCTTTTATTTAGGAACAAATAGAAAACTCAACAAAACAAAAACTACATTTACAGCATTGCACATTTGTTAGATCTCACACTTTTTTAATGAATATTATAACTTTATATTATGAAGTTAAATACTTAATATTATAACTTAATATTATAACTTTAATACTTTATAACCTAACCTATATATTTTAAACATTTAAAATATGAATAACATTTTTGAAAACTATAATGATCTAAACAATGTCTAAAACATTTAAAATATTTAAACTTTTCAGTATTTAATGTGTGAAAATGATTCAAATGTACAGGTTTTTTTTTTTTTTTTTTTGCAAGTAAAAAGTTTGAGATGAATTAAGGCATTATGTATGAAGAAAAAAATAACAATTATGAACAAAATATTTTTATTTGGCATCATTTTCAATTAACAATGTGCCTTGTTTTTTTTGTTTTTTTTATATTACTAATTATATGTAGTTTTATAACTTGTTTCAGTCCTATTGCAAAAGCAACATTTCTGATTTTCGTTTAGTTTAAGTTTTTCAGCTAATATTTATATTTTATTGTATAGTGAATATAAAACGCATGAATGTATAACCTAACCTATATAGGTTAGGTTATACATTCATGCATTTTATATTCACTATTTGAAATCTCTTTCATGTCAAAATGTATCATGTTATCTATGCTTCACCATTCTAACCAAATTCCTTATTTTAGGACAGTGAGCTGGTGGACAAACGAAAGCACTGCTTCAGCGTCCAGACGGACTCTGGAGAGGACATCTTCTTCAGCGTGGAGCTCGAATGTGAGCTGCTTCTGTGGGAGAAAGCCTTTCAGATGGCCACGTTCTTCGAAGTGGAACGAATACAGGTACTGAACCTTCCAAACACGAGTTTGCGAAAGGTAGCGCAATCTAAACTTAATTGCATTTTGGTCAGACAGACTAAAGGGCAATTTCAGTGGTGAAGTTACGCCTCTATCTTCTTGGCACGGTAAACAGACCGTAGATTAAACTGCACCTGCCAGACAATGTTGGCCGCCATCTGAACAACGCAAACTGAGTGATTGAGGCCTTGCCAAAGACAGATGAAGTGTGATTTGCTAATCAGTACTTGAAGGAAACACATTGTTCAACAGTTTTGTTTGCAGACATTAATATAATATAATCCTGGGTTTAACCTGTTTCCACAGCGACTGGCACTTTTATATCCTAGCTGTTGTTTTCTATCAAAACAGATTTCAACTTTTCCCTTTTTGTTTTATGAAGGTCACGTTTAAACACGTTTTTAACAGTACTTGTCAGATGTCGTTTAGATTTTGTTGTTTTGCCCTCGTCCCTGATCCAAACTTTCATACGTGAATATGAAAATCCTTCCTAAAAATATGAATAACATTTTTGAAAACTATTATGATCTAAACAGTCTAAAACGTTTCAAATATTTAAACTTTTCAGTTTTTAATGTGTGAAAATGATGCACATTAAAATGTACAAATGTACTGTATGAAGAAAGAAATAACACTTATGAACATCATTTTCAATTAATCTGTAATTGTGTCAAAATTATGCAGTGTTAAAAGTGTAAAACAGTGTTGATTAGTATTTGTATTTTTGCTTTTTTCATGTTAATTTTAGTTTATTTTACCTAACCCTAGCCTAACCCTAACCCATCTTGTTATGTGCCTTGTTTTTTTTAGTTTTTTTTTTTTATATTGCTAATTATATGTAGGTTTATAACTTAGGTTTAGTGCTTCAACTTAAACTTGTTTCAGTCTATTGCAAAGGCAACATTTCTGATTTTCATTTAGTTTAAGTTTTTCAGCTAATATTTATATTTTATTATATTTAAGCTTTATTTAAATGAACAGAAATGTGTTATTTTTAGTTAACGATAAGAACCATTTTGTGAAAGTATAATTTAATTATGTGGTTATAAAATGCTATCTGTAAAATTAGCCTTGTTAGCAATTTCTTTCCAAAAATATCTCAGAATACTTACAATAAATAATTTGAGATTTAGTGGAAATTATATTTAGCTTCTGTAATTCATGTACATACACTGTTGAACATTATTAAACTAGTGTGAAAAGTCTTTTAATACTGTATGTGTTCAACTGGAGAACATTTCTCCATATCTAAAGAAACACCCACTGATCCATGTACAGTATAGGATCCAATTATGTATATTTCAAATACATTACATAATATGCAAGTACGGCATTTATAGTCCTGTAGAACTGAAGCGAATCTATATTCCATATTCTAGCAAGACAATAGCAGGATAATTTCACATTCATGGAAAACATGGTGGCACAAATAAAATCGCTGCCAATTTGTCCCAGTAAACCAAACTAACCGTGTCTCGTGCCAAAAAAAAAGAAAATTGTTTATTTTTCTCCCAAAATAATTATGTACGACACTTGCCATCCTAATGAAACATTTACGAGATTGAGATGTTTGTGTGTGCCAGTCTGCCTCCTGTCTGATTAACAATGCCAAGCATCTCCTGTTTCAGTGTAAAACATACGCTTGCATTGTGGACAGTCATCTCATGGGACTCACCGTTGATTTCAGCATGGGCTTCGTGTGCTTCGACGCCGCGTCAAAGGTGAGAGAGAGGGGGAACCCGAAGTTTGCAGTTCTTTTAAGTAAAATACATGATCACTGGTGATTTATTTTAACATCAAGTTCTCATTAGTTAGAGCTACTCTGTTGCTATGCGCTATGTATTTATATCACACTAAACATTTATAGAAACACGCTGTCAACTGTATGTTAGGTAAACATACATTAACATTTGCTTAGTATATTACTTATGTAGTTGTTGATAATATTAGCACTCTGTTAAGATGCTGTCACACTGTGTGCGTATGTAGTCAAATAAACAAAAAAGTTGTAATAATAAACAATAACAGCTTAATGGGCAGTATGAAAAATTCCAAAAGTTATTTTTCAAACTTTGAGGAGAAACCTTTTTCATGTCTATAGAGTTATTAATATGCATAATTTAAACCTTCATTACAGGCAGTGCTGTGGAGGTATAAATTCTCTCAGCTTAAAGGATCATCAGACGATGGAAAGAGTAAAATCAAATTCCTGTTCCAGAATCAAGACACAAAACTTATTGAAGCAAAGGTAAGTTTACTCTTCGCTTTTGTTTTTGTTATTGGCTTCTGTTTATGAAAGTACGAATTGTTTCTCAATCTTCAGCATTTTCATATAACAGGAATATCAGACACTTCATGGTAACCTCAATTCTTAGAAAACTTTTCGAAACGTCATAATCTTGCAAGTGCAAAAGAAATAGCTGAAGGAAGCAGATAAAAATAAAGTGCGTTGATATGAATTTCCTGTTTGATTATTTCCCCTCTGTCGGCTGTAAGTATAAGCACTTTCATGCACCAAGTTTGATTTGATTTCTGCTTGAGGCTTGCTCCTTTTCTCCAGCAAACCTTCATGATAATTTTCCCCCCTGATGCTTCCAGGAACTGGAATTCTCCAACCTCTTCGCGGTTCTCCACTGCATCCACGCGTTCTTCGCCGCTAAAGTGGCTTGTCTGGATCCCATGTTCGTGAGCAGCCGAAACGCCACCCTGGCCCCTGTGGTGTCCACGACCTCCACCTTAACCGCCCCACCACAGATATCCAAGATCAAATACACGAGCTGACAGACTCCAGTGACGTATCCTCTCCTTCCAGACAGTGAACAGGTAGGATGAGAGGAACTAATCCTGACAAACAGTTGGAAGTCCACTTTGAAATGGACAATTCAAGTACGTAACATTGAAAACCTCGCTATGTTCTCTGTAAGGGAAACTCAGACTTATGCGAACGAGCTGGGATATGAATCCTGAACATTTTAACGTTATGTTTCCAGTTGAAGACGTTCCTGGATCGCTTTCAGCTGCAGTCACCGGGTCATTAGAAAGTTGGACTCCTCCCCTTTGATACTGAGCCATATCAGTTTGCATTTAAATGATATGAACACTTCTTTGTGTGTACTTTTAAAATATTATTAAATCTGGTAAGCGATTGGAATGAAGGTGTTGTGAAACTGCCATGAAGTTCTTGAGCCTCTGTTGATTTTTTCAAAATAGTAATTTAGTTAACCATCCAGACAGCAACATCGTGCCGTGTGGAATCCACGTGTACCAGATGTGGGCCGGATCTAGGCCGGATCTAGGCCGGATCTGGGCCGACACTATGTTGCGGTCTGGGCAGAGTAACACCAGCCATCTTAAACTTAAATTTATAGTAATAAACACATTTTCTGAATGTTGGTTAGATATCTACAGAATAACGTATATGACATGCGGACCAAAAAAAAAAAATATATATATATATATATATATATATATATATATATCCTGGCAGCGAATTAAGAATTTGTTCCCACGAATTAAGAATTCGTTTTCTCGTTTTGGTTAAATCGTGGCCACAAATTAAGAATTCGTTCCCTCATTTTAGTACACTTTGGCCATGTTTAACTAATTCATTCCCTTGTTTTGATTTAACTAAAACTAGGGAATGAATTATTACAACGTGGCCATGATTTAGTAAAACAAGGGGACGATTTATTGTATCATGCGCACGATTTACTTAAAACGAGGCGGCGAATTAGTAAAACGTGCTGATATATTAGTAAGTCATGGGAATGAATTGTTAATTCGTGGCCATGATATAATTTTTTTTTTTTTTCCTGCATGTCATGTGCGGGCTCTGTGGATATATCCAATATTGGCAAAGCATAACCTGTTGTCCTGGTTGAAAATGTTAGTTTTTTAATCCAAACAAAGCAAATCGACATAAATCGAGCATCAATTCTCACAATGTTTAAATCTGTAGAAAAACTCAATGCTATTAAATGGTCTGCCTAGAGAAACAGACTGGAGAATGTGGGATAGTGTAATTATTTTCATATTGTACCTATTTTGATACTTTATTAAAGGTTCAATCATGTAACTGAAGATAAGCTGGAATTGACATGACTGATGCACATTTGAACTTTCTCAAGGGAAGGACATACTTGCTAATAAATGAAGCGCTTGACTTTATTTTTTTATTATTGTTATCCAATATCTAAAAGATATATTAGTGCATAAACTGGTCATTTTTGCAGTCAAAATACATCTACCTGTTAATCTAATAGTCAACATGAAATTAAAACTTACCATATTTACGTTTTCCTGTGCATGATCCATCAGATTTGTCTTGCTTTTGTCTTTCGTTGGTTACTGTCATCTAGACTGTGTGGGCTGTTAGTTAAAATATTTAGACATTGTTGTAGATAAATCCTCTATTATATGTAATGCAGCCTAAAATCTTGCCAATATTAACTCTTTCCCCGCCAGTCACTGCTTTGATTATAGTTTTGATTATACACTGTTTAATGTTAATTTACATATGCATCTGCTTACAGTGAGGAAAATAAGTATTTGAACACCCTGCTATTTTGCAAGTTCTCCCACTTAGAAATCATGGAGGGGTCTGAAATTGTCATCGTAGGTGCATGTCCACTGTGAGAGACATAATCTAAAAAAAAAAATCCAGAAATCACAATGTATGATTTTTTAACTATTTATTTGTATGATACAGCTGCAAATAAGTATTTGAACACCTGAGAAAATCAATGTTAATATTTGGTACAGTAGCCTTTGTTTGCAATTACAGAGGTCAAACGTTTCCTGTAGTTTTTCACCAGGTTTGCACACACTGCAGGAGGGATTTTGGCCCACTCCTCCACACAGATCTTCTCTAGATCAGTCAGGTTTCTGGGCTGTCGCTGAGAAACACAGAGTTTGAGCTCCCTCCAAAGATTCTCTATTGGGTTTAGGTCTGGAGACTGGCTAGGCCACGCCAGAACCTTGATATGCTTCTTACAGAGCCACTCCTTGGTTATCCTGGCTGTGTGCTTCGGGTCATTGTCATGTTGGAAGACCCAGCCTCGACCCATCTTCAATGCTCTAACTGAGGGGAGGTGGTTGTTCCCCAAAATCTCGCAATACATGGCCCCGGTCATCCTCTCCTTAATACAGTGCAGTCGCCCTGTCCCATGTGCAGAAAAACACCCCCAAAGCATGATGCTACCACCCCCATGCTTCACAGTAGGGATGGTGTTCTTGGGATGGTACTCATCATTCTTCTTCCTCCAAACACGTTTAGTGGAATTATGACCAAAAAGTTCTATTTTGGTCTCATCTGACCACATGACTTTCTCCCATGACTCCTCTGGATCATCCAAATGGTCATTGGCAAACTTAAGACGGGCCTTGACATGTGCTGGTTTAAGCAGGGGAACCTTCCGTGCCATGCATGATTTCAAACCATGACGTCTTAGTGTATTACCAACAGTAACCTTGGAAACGGTGGTCCCAGCTCTTTTCAGGTCATTGACCAGCTCCTCCCGTGTAGTTCTGGGCTGATTTCTCACCTTTCTTAGGATCATTGAGACCCCACGAGGTGAGATCTTGCATGGAGCCCCAGTCCGAGGGAGATTGACAGTCATGTTTAGCTTCTTCCATTTTCTAATGATTGCTCCAACAGTGGGCCTTTTTTCACCAAGCTGCTTGGCAATTTCCCCGTAGCCCTTTCCAGCCTTGTGGAGGTGTACAATTTTGTCTCTAGTGTCTTTGGACAGCTCTTTGGTCTTGGCCATGTTAGTAGTTGGATTCTTACTGATTGTATGGGGTGGACAGGTGTCTTTATGCAGCTAACGACCTCAAACAGGTGCATCTAATTTAGGATAATAAATGGAGTGGAGGTGGACATTTTAAAGGCAGACTAACAGGTCTTTGAGGGTCAGAATTCTAGCTGATAGACAGGTGTTCAAATACTTATTTGCAGCTGTATCATACAAATAAATAGTTAAAAAATCATACATTGTGATTTCTGGATTTTTTTTTTTAGATTATGTCTCTCACAGTGGACATGCACCTACGATGACAATTTCAGACCCCTCCATGATTTCCAAGTGGGAGAACTTGCAAAATAGCAGGGTGTTCAAATACTTATTTTCCTCACTGTACATAAGCTATCGCTTGTTTTGCGTATAACAGTTAAAAACACGGAAAGACCGAAATTTCTGTCAATGGCGGAAAAACGTTGTCCATATATGACGGAAATTTACGTCAATGGCAGGGAAAGAGTTAACACACTAAACACTGGTTAACATTGATGTTATAAAGGTTATTGCAAAAAAACAATTGAATAAATTCTGTAATGCGCATTTTCCGCAATCATTCAATTCCTAATCCTGATTCACTTTTATGTGGTTATGTATGTGGTTTCATGTTGACTTTAATCATAATTTCTCAAAACTCTGTACATATTTAAGGCTGCTGTCATTTAACGCATGCTAGAATCACAAACCGACATGTAGGAATAAGATATGTGTTATCTAGCATTATGGCCAAAGCTTTAAATTCAACTTTAGACATTTACTCATGTTAAAGTACTGTATGTAATTGTACTAAAAAATACAACACCTCCGTCAACTACCAACTTAATTGGGCTCAAAAACATTAAATAACAGTCCACAATGTGTCTTCCCCCCTAACCTTTGTAATATTCCCCCCAAAAATGTAACCCTTTATTGGCCACCATGCTGCCACCCCAAAGTTAATGTAGGACCCGACAGATGGAATAATAAATGTGGTTTTACTGAGAAGCACTTTTGCGCCATCAATCTTGTCCTAACCCTGATTTTTGTCCTGATGTTGAGCGTTTAGTCTATGCAAAAGAGAGATTTGTGATTTACCCCAAGCTGGGATGTCTTTGGATAGAGATGGGACTGGAAAAGCAGAGGCTGAAAAGTAATCTTTTATTTTTAGCAAACTATGATTTGTTTTAATAAAGATGTATAGTTAATAAAGATTTTATAATGTGTGACCTTGTCTAATCTCAATAATTTTTGTGTGTGTGTGTTCTGAGGTTTGTGTGTTTGCAAATTTCGTCACCAGTAGCGCACTGTACGCAGGCTGCCTGATTTTTTACAATTTTTATGTAGGCTATATATATTGGCCTATATATATATATATATATATATATATATATATATATATATATATATATATATTAATTAAATCATGTATTTTTGTAACTACTGGACATTTCAGAAATTCTCGTGACACTTAACACCATATGACAAACACAGGCATAGTAAAAACATAACAGGTTGGCTATAAATATATTTAATGAAAAGATGGTTGAGAAACAAAGCATCAAATTACAGTCAGTGATACACTTGTGAAAAAAGACACTCGTGTGTCTTGACAGGGACCGTTTGTGGAATTATACCTCATGGAACGTTCTTACAACGTTCTAACAACCACAAACTCATTGGACAGATTCTCCTGGTTGCTCTTATCTTGAGACACGGTCCGGTCTAAGCACTTCAGGGCACGTTTACACGACAACTATATGTACAAAAAAACCGGAAAGGTTTTCCTTTTATTTTTTTTCTCGTACAGGCGACAACGTTGTCAAAACGATCCCCGTTCACACGGATAAGTGGAAATGATTAAAAACGCTGTTCTGCTGCCCGGCCAGTAGTTGGCGATATCACTTTGTATCATACGTGCATGCGCATGACGTCACCGTTGTCACAAATTCGCATTTTTGTAGTTTACACTGACTGAGACACAATAGGCTATAGTTTTCAATAACTTACACTTTGATACCTGTTTTCAAAAGTTTGCGTTTTCAGGCAGCCAAAACGCCGTTGTCGTGTGAATGAACAGCAGAAACACAGAAAAGGTTTTCCGTTTTTTAGTTTTTACCGTCACCATTTTCAACTAAAACCGAAAAAAGCATTTTGACCGTTCATTCACACGACAACGGCGTTTTGAAAAATGCTGAAAAATATGAAAAAATGCATAAAAATATTACAAGATCCTCTCAGAAGAGTTTATAATTAATAAAATATTACACTTAAATGTGTCATCCGGCTATCTTAATGAAAACAAAACATTTTTTTTTTTAGTTTCTGAGTTATTTTGAATTTAAAAGCTGTTTTGAAAAGAACATTTGTGCTGGTGTATGTATATTGTACCTTAACCTGTAAGGACAAATATGAAGAATCATTTGGATCATTTTTACATTCTCCCTGTTACCATCATTTCATAAATAATAGGATAGGCAATGACTTAAGGTGCTTAAAAACCCCGTGTCTTTATGCAAGTGTGCTTATAAAAATTTTAGTCACATTTTCTTTTAGGAAACAAACAAAAAATATTGATTAGTCATGGGTGTATGATGATTAAAATTTTTAGCAAATCTTGGTTCACAGCTGTGGCATTACAAAAGCTATTTAAAATGAATATGTCCCACCCTAATGTCCTGTATTAAAACAAAATACATCAACAGACAAAAGATACCCGTGTTTGTCAGGCCATTTCATGGAGTTATTTTGGGTTAAAAAAAATATATATATTCAGTAGGCCTACCACCCTGAAGAAGCTGCACAATAGATATTTATACACATTTCAGAAGGAAAAATAACTTGTTCTTCACATCATGTGTGGCCCCCGTAAGCGTCAATGACTTTTTTCAGTTTTATGATGGTTTTATCAGGGCCTCAATCGTCCTGATCTCAACATCCCATAACCATTGTGGGGAAGAACTCAAACGTGCAGAGCATGCTGGGAAACCAAAGAACATACAGGACCTGGAAGAGGACTTTTGTGGGATGAACCAGAGATGCACAACCATAACAAAAGTATATGAACACTAAAAGAGGTGACACACAATAATTAAGAACCAAGTGTGAACTTCCAAAAGAATCATTAGTAGCCTATAAATTCAGTTATCATTTAGTATTGTGGTGTAAATATGTGTTATGATGATATAGTTTCATTAGGGCAGTACTAAAACAGCCAAATTAAATTCTAATGAATTTATGTGTAAATGCATCTACTGAATAATTGTTTTTTTAAAGTTTATTTCGCATATTAAGTTGTTTTAGCTCCTTCAGAGCTGTAATTTTTATGATCTCATTTTTTATTTTGCAAATTCTAGAACTGTATATCTGATTTAGAGATGATATTTGGGGTGTTTTTCAATATCTCAAACTGTATTTTTTGGGAAATGTGACAAACATGATAGATGTGAAATTCTATTAGATTCCATTTCAATGTAACAAAATCATTTACAATCAACTGAATAATTGAATATGCTGACAATATATTCCAAACAAGTTGTTACGACAGTGTGAAATCACCGATTACAAACCAACACAAACAGTGACGTCTCTTACATTTTATGATCACAAGCAGAAAGTGGAGTGTTAGGTCTTCAGGACGACTCGCAGACGAAAGGAACAAGCAAAAAAATTACATCATCTATTAAGAGAGTTCAGTATCGGTACTTACAAATGTGACTAGAATGTAAAAAAAGAAAAAAATAGAAATGCAAAACACAGGTCAAAGAATCCTCTCTAGATGGAACTTCACTAAAACAGTCCAAAGATATACCGAAAGCATTAGCATCATAAACAGCGAAAACTCCAGAAGGTTCGGAGAATCAAAGAAGGCAAAATAATGACTTGAGTTTTTCATTCTCTCTACAATTAAAAAAAGAAAGAAAACTGTCATTACTGGTCTTACATTACAAGCCTTTGAAAAATAGCTTCAGCAATCCTTCCGTCACATTTAGCAAACTCTTCTGAATACAAACAAGGTGAGCTAGAAGCTTCTAAACCTCAGTCTCCCTCAGTTCCTCGGTAGTGAAAAATCACATTCAAAATGTGAATTTTACAACGTCATGAGTCATTAGAACGAACACAGCAAGCACATTCAAATCAAGTCTCTTGGAAACGCAGCCCAAACCCATTTAAATGTTTAAATTATGCTACATTATCAAAAAAAACAAAACAACAACTATGAAACTCAGGGTGAGAAGCAGTCTGAGAAGGAAACCACCACCGTAGATTAATGCTTAGACTGGACGAGTGTTATTTCTCACGGTAGTACAGCAGGTAGGACTTCAGCGACTCGGGAAGCGGCAGACTCAGGATTTTGTCTCTCAGATGGTTGACCTGCGGTTCCTCGGGTTTGATGGGCTCAATGTCTTTCTCCTGCTCCTCTTCTTTGCTCTCCTCCTCGATGCATTCGTCCTCCTCGCTGTCCATGGGTTGAGGAATCAGCTGGTTCCCGACGAACACGTAGGTGTTGATGCGGCGGCGGCGACGGCAGCGCCTGCGCTTGCGCTTCTGGGACGCTCTTTGCATGTTGTTGCGGCCGGGGTTCTCGTCGTTGGTCAGGTTGCGGAGGGTTCGGCGGATGTAGATTCGAGCCAGGTCCTGAAGATTCCTCACGCTCAGAGCCGCTGAGGAACAGACAAGTAACACAGGTTAACGAACACAGGTTGTTTTCTCAAATCTCATTTGCGTGCACAACCAATTTGTTTAAACCTAAAGTCTTACTTTCCCAGTTGATTACTCACAGCACAATAAAGGGATAGTTCACCCAGAAATGAGGTTTGTTCTGTTTATGTTCGCTGATCAGTGTTTATATGTGAATAAAAACCTAAATTAAATCTGTTCATCATATAAAGCGATCGAGTCTCTTTAGAAAATTTGGACTAAACTTCTCAATTCATATGGATTAGTTTTACGATCTCTTTATGAACTTTTTGAAGCGTCAAAGTGGTAGTTGCGTAGCTGTCAATGGAGGGATATAAAGCTCTTAGATTTCATCAAAAAGATCTTCATTTGTGTTCTGAAGATGAACGAAAGTCTTACGAGTTTGGAACGACATGAGGGCGAGTAATTAATGACAGAATTTTCATTTTTGGGTGAACTATCCCTTTAAGACAATTGTTTTGTATTACAATTTTTCTGAATTGTCTCGTATTAAATATGGAAATAAGGCACCTAATTAAATATGAACAAGTTTTCATATATATTTTCAGAACAGAAATCTGCATATTGGATAAAGCCAGGTTCAAACTGCTTGTTTGATTTTGTTGATATATTAGAGTTAAATATAGTTATACAAAATTCCCACTGTTAAAACTGTCACTTCATAAATCAGAAAATAATGTTAACATCCAAGAAACAAGTACATTTTCAACATGTTTTTAGGAATAAAATGCTATTTAAATCAGGCAAATGAACAAACAGACCCCTCTTAAAATAAAACTGTAAAGTTTGGTGTATAAACTACCGAAGTGGAGATTTCTGGCTTAGTGCATGAGAAAAAATATAATTTTGAGAAACGGTCTGTAAAGATATGTATTGTTATTGAAGTCTACTGATGCAAATAGATAAAAGTGTAACAAAATAAACACTCAATTGTGTATTTTAGATGTTTTCTTTGAACTAGCCTGAAAGAAGACATTATGGAAGCCCAAAATCTCAAAATTGATCAGTGCATGATTATTATTATTATTATTTTTTTTTGTCTGTAATGTCATTACATTTCTGAATGAATCAGGTTAATAATTTTAAGAAAATGGCCTGTAAATATATGTATTGTAAACTACAGATGCAAATAGATAAAATGTAATAAAATATGCACTTAACTCTTCCCCCGCCATTGACAAGATTTTCCGTCATTTATGACGCAATGCTTCCGGCATTCATGTTCATTCATATTCATGTTTTCACTCAGTAGGGGGCGCTTTTACGCATCTTCTAAAATAGTACAGCATCTCCAGATCCAAAAACAAGCAAAGAAGCAGAAACAAGCAAGAGAAGATTGCTTATGCACATGTAAGCTAACGCGATCATCAAACATTAAACAGCATAGAAGTCAAAACTGCCTAACGTTAGCGAATGTAAAGTTGAACCCACAAAGAGGTGTACGACTGAGAAGCTTCAGGGGTGTTGATGGACTATAATCTATATTTTGATCATCGTTCTGAATCCAATCTGAACAAAGTCTCTGACAAAAATGCAGTTTTCTCAGCATTTTGTTCAAAATGTTTTTTTTAATGAAACTTACCCACATTTTGTTGTTGTTGTTGTTTAAAAGCAGAGACTTTGTTCTTTCTTTTAAAATATGTTCCAATATTCAAACAACAAAATATACTTGGGGCCATTAAAGTTTTGTGAAAATTATCAAAAATGCTAATGTGGCTGTCAACTTTTTTTTCTTTTTTTTTTAAACGCTGGCGGGGAAAGAGTTACATGCGCATTTTAGATTCTTTCCACTAGTCTGAAAGGTATGTGGAAACAAAATCTCAAAATTGCCCAGTGCATGAAAACCCCCCCAATGGTTTTGCCTGTGGTGTCATTCACACTTCTGAATGAATCGGGTTAATAATGGAATCTGCATGAATAAATCAGTCTGTAACATTGTACTTGGAAACCTCCCAAGTGGCAGCTGATTGGACAGAGCAGTGTGAGATCATATTTAGGGGCGGAGACTCACGGAGTACCACAGCTTCAGCCTTGCAGCCTTCTGTCCTGTTCTGCTGAACAAGAGGAGCAAATGACACCGCCAGGATATTCTTACTCTCCCAGGAGCTCTGACCAGTTCTAGTTATCTGAGTCAGCTGCAAGAACACATAAACACTGAATGAGATGGACGGTGTGTACTCATCAAGAGGTCAAACATTTGATGCAAGACATGAGGTGCGTCCCAATTCGCATACTTATGCTCTATTCTATGCCATTCTATTTGTTCACACTGAAAATTCCAAAAAGAAAAATTGCACTTAAAATACCCGGATGATGCATTTAATTTACTAAAAAAACAGGTAATTGGACACTTCATGCACTCAAGTTCAAATGTCATTGCTTTAAAGGGTAACTAAACCCTAAACCAACTTTCTTTAGTTAATGATCTGTAAGAATGGGGCTTTATTAGTGCTGTTCATTGATTCGAGTAACTTTTTTGACATTTGGGTATAAAGTGTTTTAATTCTACAATATATGGTGTAAAAACGTCTGAGTGCTGCCCTCTTCAGGTTGAACAGTGGCTACTGCAGTTGAATTTTCCTATTGGATGTTTGCGGTACTGCGCGACGTAAGGGGTACTACATGATGTAAGCAGGTTCCAGCTCACCACGCCCTTGGCGGTATAAAAACCATCTTGTTTGGTTTTTGGAGTTGGAATTGCGAGTATTGAAAACGATCAGGATAGAGTAGAAATGGGCTTCTCCACACAGCTCGCGCTGAAAAGCGACGCAGTGCCAAACGCTGCTCCTCCTGCATGGACTCCACCACCGCAGCGGCGTCTTGATGTGAGTGATCATATATATTTTAATCACAATTTATGGTTAGGCTTAAGTTAATCCTCTAGGGTCAACAAACGCGCCGGCGCATTTTGCTGGATTTTTTCACATAGTGGCAAAATATGAATATGCCTACAGAGAGCACGCGCTATTGACATAATTACATAGAGGAGGGTGCGGGGCTATCAGACTCCAATGTTGAATGACAAAATGATGAAGAAAAGTAAAATTAATTAGTGATGGAAAAAAAAATCGTGCAGAATTTGAGACCAACAAATGCAGACCTTTGGGTCTATATTTTGTTATCTAATGACATTCAGACATTTGTGACCAGTGTGACTGAAGTGTCCAAACGCTTTTAGGGCCCGCTATATGCATCATCCTGTGGTTTACCTGATCCTCTATTGGCATGACCAAAATGCCTCCGACTTTCAGCAGGATTTTCATATAGTTCTCGTGGTCCTTCTGAACTCCAGCTCCGCAGTATATGCGTTCGTACTGGTGACTGTCGGACGAAATCTCCAGACAGTTCCCCACGACAAAGTGTGGTTCGCAGAACTCAAACCTGAAACGACACATTTTTAACACTGATATTAATTTATAGAACTTCAACACAATTTTCTGCTGTTTGTTTTTGCAAAATCTATATGATATCTAAACCTTATATCTATACAATATTCTGGTCTCTAGATATGTAGGTGAAATGGTTTTGCAAGATTATTTGTCCATCAGGCAAACCTGCTTTTCAAATCACTTCGAAGTAATAGCACACCTCTTTTTAACTATAGCCTATAATCCGAGTCATCATTAAGGCCCATGGGACAATGAAGGAACCACACAGCAACCAAATGCTATGTGGTCAGCTATTAAGTCAGCGAGTTTAGCACTTGCATTTCCTTCAGAACATGTAATAGTCTATTTTTGTGGATGAATAAAAAGCAAATATTCTTGTATTACCTCCTAGAGGAAATCTGACTTGTGGAGCTTATTATAAACATGAGTCAAAACGTGTTTGTATTTGCTTAGAGCCACTAGGCAGCTGTTTTCGTTGAATAGTCGTAGACGTGTAAGATATATCGATATCTAATAAAGTGATTCCAACAAGAGAGCTCCCAAAGCTCCGTAACATTGATTAAGCAGCCTTGTTTTGGCACATGGCCTTCTGTATGAAACACATGCTTTTATGGATTGTTTAATAGCATCAGCACTTTGTCTAATACGTCATTACAGCTCTTTCTCCTGACCTTAATAACCCTGCTCTCTCTGGTGCATGATGAAAACAGATGTTTGCAAGCAGCAAATGCCAGGGAGAGCGTTCAGGGAAACCCAGTTGCGTGTACTGAAGAGGACTATCTGACCTAGCAGTTCTGGTTTTGACTGGTGTTCACACAG
Source organism: Abramis brama (assembly GCF_963993115.1). Lineage (NCBI taxonomy): Eukaryota > Metazoa > Chordata > Actinopteri > Cypriniformes > Leuciscidae > Abramis > Abramis brama. The sequence continues at coordinate 24,727,713 of NC_139986.1, read as the reverse complement.
GTGTGCAAATCACTCAGCAGACCGAAGAGCTGACGTGCGCTTGAGGTATTTATTCATTGAGCCTGTGGTTTGGGGTTAGCTAGTGCATTCTTTGTGTCGCATGGAAGATTATTGGGCAGGCCTGACTAAATCAAAGTTTAAAAAAACAAGTGATCTTTTAAATGCATAACCACAGAACTGCGGTAGGACTAATGTGGTTTGCTTGAATCTCAGTTTGCCTCCCTGGAAGCGGCTGCCAAGTAAAACAAAGCCATTTCGATTTCTATACTTCTGATTAAATCGGCACTTCTTCAAGCTGAATCTTTACATTCACACTCAAATCTACAGAAACACAATGCAAAATAAAGGTTGAACATGCCTGTCAAAGCTGTCGCTGTTTTTAATGAAGTCATCGAGTCTTTCTTTCGCATACTCCACAACATCCTTATGGAGCTCAACGCCATGATTTACTCCAAACGGACCTGCAAATAATAAGAACAACAGGTTCCTGGATAGGTTTTGGGTCCATCATTCAGCATAAGCACACTACAGTTCAAATGTTTGTAAGATAAGAAAAGTAAGAAATGTCAGTTGTCAAAAAATTAATACTTTTATTCAGCAAGGGTGCATAAAAAGCAACATTTTATATTGTTACAAAACATTTCTATTTCAAATATATGTAGTTCTTTTTAACTGTGTTCACCAAAGAATCATGAAAAAAAAATGTACCATGGTTTTTATATTAGAATGATTTCTGAAGGATCACATGACACTGAAAATATATTAAATATACAAAGAAAATACTATATATATATATTATTTTAAATTGTAATAATATTTCACAATATTACTGTTTTTATTGTATGATTTCATGTCTATAGCACACACAGTACGAGGTGAGTTATGTGTCAATTTCTGCCAATGTTAAGGACTTAGGGGTTTGTTCGAATAGCAATAATATTAATAGTGATGAAAATAAAAGATACATCTTGATATGACTCAAAATGCAATTACTACCATGCAGAATGTTCTAACAAAAAAAGTGAAATGAACAAGAGGATGAGCCAAAAAGCTGATTTATGCAACCTAAATGTTTTGTGATGGTTCCTAAATCCTAAATAGTCTTTTTGTTTTTGGTGCAAATTTCTTATTTCTTCTTCTCATAATTTATTGTTTTTTTCTTGGATTGATTTCTTTTGAATTTGAAATAAATTAAACAATATTGTTGAATTATATCCTCAATATCTGCTTGTTTTCCTTATTATCGTTTTATCTAAACCCTAGACGGTTTTAGAGCGGTTAAAATTAGCCTAATTTAGAGCCTAAAATTAAAGTGGTTCTCACCTATGATCAGGCCCACCATCGTGCTCAGGTATCCTGTGCCACTGCCGAGGTTCAGGAAAGACAAACCCTGCTGGAGTTTCAGGGCTTCCATCACCTCGGAGTAGATGCACGGCGCTGAGAGGTGTATATTCCCATGCTTCCACGCCAGGTCTTTGTATGCATTGTCTCTGTAGCCCTCCAGGTAGTAATCTCCACGGTCTATGGCCCTGAAGGCCTGCTCGACGCGGTCTGTGCGGATGTACTGGGCTTCCTTCAGGTTGTCTATCAAATCGTCATTATCCTCGCCAGCACTGACTGCTCCCCCCATGTTCCCCAGACAGGCAACGAGAAAGAAAAAGAAACAAAAAAGAAAATGCAGAGGAGGTGAGAGACGGGTAACTAGACCGGTCCTCACATCCAGATGAAAGTGCTGGAGCGATTCTCCACAGGGAAGCCCAGTCGTGATGTCTGTCCCACACAAATCACCTCAGACCATTCTCAGCAACGGCAAGATCTGAGGATTGAAAAACAAAGGGTGACAGTTTAGACCTCTCTTTCGCACATTTCAGTTGACCCTTTTCTCTGGTGCACAGCTGGAAAAAAGGAGGCATACTGCGCGTGCCACCTGATACCTGCCGTCTGTGATTCTTCAGCTAGGTGTTGTGTGTACCTGAAGGTACATGCCTGATGCAACAGCTTTAATATTGCAGAATACAGCTGAAGTTCAAGTCTGAAGTCTTATTACGTGTTTCAAATGATAATGCCAGTTATTAATCAGGACACTGGAAATTCTGCTTCCTAGAAATGTTATGCACTTAAATGAATATCCTTTTAAAGCAAGAGAAAAGTAAGCCTGTGTGTGACATTTGGGCTGCAGACAGGGCATTCAGTTTCTTCAGCTCATTGGTAATTGAGTTAAGCTGGACTGCTGTAACCTCAAGGATTTTCATGAACCTGAACCAGATCTGGATTTACACAAAGAAAGAAACATGAGGCTTGTTTACTTAATGGTTCAGCGAGTACAAGAAAAGCCCAATTACTGTACATCGAAATGTCTCTATTTTCCACTCCAATTAAGGATGGCTTTGCAAAGGACCATCCTTCTGAAAAGAACCCATTAAATCTTTGTTGACATACTTCCTATTGAAATTAAAGAGCTCATCCCTTTTTAAATATATTTTATCTCGTGTTTTTTTTAAAAGCCAAAAGGCTTTAGTTTACATTGCAACCAATAAATCATGATTTTCTACTTGCTATTGTCAGAAGCAGCTAGCATTAGGAGTAGGGCTGCACAATATATCAAAATGATCATAATATCGCGATATGTATATCGCAACGGCTTGCAATAACTGGGGTCACGAACAAAAGACAGAGAAAATCACTCACTGCTCTTGGCTGAATAACTCTTGTAGCTTTAATAGGAATCAGTATATATTTAATTCATACAGTGAAAACTAAGCAGTGTTTTATTTTTTACATTTGATTATTCAGTTTCTGTTGTTAAATAACTCTAATGTAGGCCTTCCTGAAACCCTAAACCCTGTGGTTTACACTGATGTTAAAATAACACTTCTTATGCCACAGTGAAAAACTGCTGTTCACTTTCAGAAGCTGTAGGGATGTTTTCTAGTCACAAAAAGAATGTGAAACACGCATGTAGGTTATATAAGTTTAAATATATTTTAAAGATAATTTAAGTTTATTTTACACATTTTAAGCATTATCGTATCGCATATCACGTTATTTAATGAGTTATTGCATATCGCATTTTTCTTCAGTATCGTGCAGCCCTAATTAGGAGTCGTTCTCATTCTTACAGAGTGATTTGCAGATGTCAAATAGCAGATTTACAAGAAAACCCTGAGACTTTCACATGAAAACAAGAACATTTTACTAAAAAGCACAGGAAAACAGGGTTTTGTGTATCTATGAAGGTTTTTCGTGCACATGTACAAGATCTTTGTGCATGTCTAGAGCAGGTCTCAGGGTATTTTCCTGTAAATGACACTTTAAACTGTGCTTGACATTAAAGCTCGTCCACTTGTCTGGGACAAGTGGATTTTATGTAGAGGCAAGTGAAAGAATTTTACTTGCCCGACTAGAGATGTAGCCTGATTAAAATGTCAATAGCATCGAAACTTCCAAAAAATTTCAGGCAAGAATGTAAATGCCAATAAATAGATATTTTTTGACGGTAACAAGGTGGCGCACAGCCTGTCTATGTGAGAGACTCACACAATATTATATATATATATATATATATATATATATATATATATATATATATATATATATATATATATATATATATATATATATATATATATATATGTAAAACATATTTTCACAAATTAACATACAAACAAATTCACAGAAGTGGAGTTGCAGTCTCCAAGCAACAAACAGCTGTTTCGTTACTGAATGATTCAGTGACGAGTCAGTGGTTTAATGACCCCTTCATACTTGCTTCATTCTTGAATGAATCAGCCGGTTGAACGAATGATTCAATGACTCACCCATTAAGAGTCACTTGCCGCCACCTACTGTACTCTGGGGTTTGGGCCAAATTACGAGCCCTCGGACAGCACGCAAAATACACAGTCTTTTGCTCTATCTGATCATTTGTGAGTGTGAACTTGTGATTTATTTAAATTTAATTTAATTCTGATAAAATGTAAGAATTTGACATGAAAGATGACATACATTTGATAAGGTTTCGAAAAAATTGCCCTAGAAATCAGTTTGAAGGGGGTAAGAGCTGATAGAACTAATATATTTAATATACTGATAATCAATATTGCCTTATTTTATAGGGTTTTAAATGTCTACATCGCCATAATTCCCTTGTTCTTATCTTTTCTGCATTTGTCTTTCTTTTCAGCGTTTTCCTGTATTACTGCCCTTTGAGTCTCCTGCACTAAAAATACTGCAGGGAGGGATCTGGGTCAAACCTCCTACTCTGTTTTGTACAAGACCTGATTGCAACCCTACAGAGACTCTCAGTACATCAGTATACAACTTACAAAAGAGAACGGCACCTATTAAATTTCTTTCTTTCCAACAAACAGACACTGGTTGGACAGCATAAATCAATAACGCCATTAATATAGGGGGAAAAAGGATGCTGGTTTTCATAACACTGCTAACTGGTTTTGTCAGAGAGCAAGTTGAGTAACTCCTGGATTGTTGTCAAGTTAATTCTGGAACTTGAACAATGAACTGGAACAGTTTGTTATAAAGCTGAACTGATCCGTCATTAACATGTTTTAACTCGCTGGTTGCATAATTGCAACATTATCACACTACACTGATGCTCAGCCAGAATAAATCTGTTTACAGTTCCTCTGTACTTTTCCAGTGAAGATAAAAGCTAAAATAAAAGCAGTGTGATTTCCACTATCTCCACTATCACATTATTTCTTCACAGTATTTTATGTCACACTGCAGGATACTGCTGAAACTTTACAACCTGTCAACTACACATTATACACCTGTCATGTCTCCTATCACAGAGGACACGTGAAGTGTGTGAATAGTCTACATACGCAACGGAAGCTCATGCCCTCGCATTGACTCCTGCACTGCATGTCTGACCCAGAGAAAGCAGAAGCCTCAAACTCTCAGCGGATTCATTCCAAACCTCAATAAGAAGATCTGTGTCAGAGAGAAACCCCACCAAGGAAAAAAGAAAAACTGCTTCGGGTGTGTGTGTGTGTGTGTCCACAGTTTGCAGTGTATGTGTGTGTGTTCACTACTAATTAGAAATACTAATGTGTGTGTAGTAACTTGGATGGGTTAAACACAGAGGATAAATTCCAAGTATGGGTTGCTTGCCATACTTGGCCTTCTCGTCACTTCACTTCAGTAAAACATGACCCAACCTGTAGGGGACATCATCATAATAATAAAAATAAATAAAATAATAATAATAATAATAAATGTTCAGGTCGTACTTCTTCACCCCAAAATTAAATAAATAAAAATAGTTGTATTATATAAATATTAGTTTTAATTTTAATAGAAATTATAGTTTGAATAAAGAACATTAAGTATTAAAGCATTCCCAAAATGTAAAACATTCATAATTTCGTATTTCTTTCTTTTGATTTTAAACTATGACCTTTAGGTTTCATGAGATTCACCTTTTAATAATAAAAATAATGTTCAGATCATATTTCACACAATTTTTTTTAACAATGTACGTTTTTTGGTTCATATAAATTATTGTTTGAACTCATAATAATAATAATATTTTTTTTTTTTTTAAATAACATGCATTAAGTATTTAGTACCACATGACAAAATATTTTAAAATGTATTCCTTACAACTCTGTTACTTGTACTTATTTATAAATATTTATTAGCAACCAAATAAACACTAGTTGAGATTCTAGTGTAAAATATTTGATTTTAAGAGCAACCTATAACTTCAAGGGAGCAAACATACTTATAACTTGTATCCATATTTTATATTCATTTATCATTTATTCATTTACAATTTGCAATGCTTTACTCCCGTGGTTCAATCTTATGATTGTGTGGCCTTCACAAGATGTGAAGGAGGAGGAATGTATCCATTTCAAGGTTTCAAGGGAGGTTGTAAAGCAGTTTGGTCATGTTTGTGCTATTCAGATGAAGCCAGACAATGCACAGAGAAAGACGCAAATGAGATTATTCAATACATTTTGTTAAATTACTTAGAATAGAATGGAAGACGACCAACATTATGGTGGAGAGAGAAGTTCAGCACAGCTGGATCCAATATTCCTAGAGACTGAGATCTAACAAGTGTGTATTCATTAGGTAAGATTTTTTTATTGTATTATTAAGTAACCATTCTAATCTGTATAAAGTAAAAGAGCTGATGGCCAATAAAAACTGTTTATGTTGTGGAAAAAGGCCTATGAATAAGCACTGATATTTAAGGAGCAGTTACTTGTGAAACTAAACATATAAATCCCAGTTAGGCTGTGTACAAGTAATTACATATAATATGTAATAGTACAGTATATACTAGTAACTCGTAAAAAAAAATAACTATTTAGTTGTAAGGAATAATGGCCTATTAAAGGGATAGTTCAACCAAAAATGAAAATTCTGTCATTACTTACTCACCCTCAAGTTGTTTCAAACCTGTTTGAATTTCTTTCTTATGTTGAACACAAAATAAGATATTTTAAAGAACATCGGTGACCAGACAGTTGACAGGCTTCCATAGTGAAGAAAAAGTCGATTGGGTACAACATGAGGGTGAGTAAAATTATGACAAAATAAAAAAATTTTGGTTGAACTATCCCTTTAAAAGCAGCTTGCCATAAGAATGCCATAACACTCGGCTCTAAACAAATAGTGCGGCACCAAAATGCCATAAGAATACTTTTATATTCCTCTGAACGATGTTTCTGTCGTAAGTGAAGAGAAATGCCATATTTGGGACGCTTTCGTTCGTTTGTTTACGACCGATAAACATACAATCTGGATGGCGTCTGGCTGCGTGACGTCACCCGCTGAGGTCCATCCACACACGTAAAGATCTACATTTCACGACGCAGTCGAGCTAAAGGATTTATAAAACACTTCACATAACCGCACTGCGTTAAATACAGTGTCCAGCGACGTGTGTAGTGCTTAATACATTCACATATTATATCTGAGACAGTAAAAAAAAAAAAAAAAATCAAAGAAGCGAGAGAGAGAGAGAGAGAGAGAGAGAGAGAGAGAGAGAGAGAGAGAGAGAAATGTAAGCGTTCCGCATGTTTATATCCGCCATAATCTCTAAGCTGGACTTGCTTTGCATACATTATATTACATCAGTAACTCCACAGCTCTATTTAACAGTAATAACGTGACATTTAAAATATTTACGAAAAAGCTCGCGGTGTGTCGTGTATATGGCCTTTGTTTTTATGCGTGTTGTGCAATGAGCAAAACATAAAACAAAATATATGAAAAAATAAAATAAAATAAAAAGCAAGTTATTAAAAAATAAAGCTTCAGATACAGTTGTTATACGTTACTTGCTATTGTTAGTTGTCTAATAAGTATTAGTAAACTTGCAGCATCTGGTTAAAATGCTTCCGCCGCCGTCTGTAATTCAGATGAAAATAAACTGAGAGCGAAGGGGAAAAAACTCTAGATTTTCAATTACTTCAGAAACCCATGCTGTTAGATAACATTAACACTGCAGGACTGGGGAAACCAGTAAGACGGCGGCATTGTGTTTGACCTGGTACATCAAAACACTTAAGACAATAAAACATTTGTGCATTCTTCAAAACAGCCATTTTGGGCTTTTCTGCGTGCATTAAACCATTACAGAAAGTTAGCATTTAAATGTCTGCCACATGCAGGCTAAGTTACATCTCTTCCTCAGCTTGCTCAGATCAACGCAAAGCAACAAAACAAAAATGTCGGCATCATCTTTGCGGAAAAACAATGTTCACTGACCTTTATAAAGCCATGAATCAATCTCAGGCTTTGCACTAGCCAAACAGACTGGATGCACATTAGAGTTGGTGTTTTTTGAGCGTACTGTTGATTATGTATAGATTTTCGTGGCGTTGAACAGCCAGCGCTGTTTTTGTCGAGGAACAGCTGAGAGGATGTAAACAGACGTCACGTGGTTCACAGAAACGAGGCTGCGGTTTCATCTAAATTATTATTTAGATACACAGTATATTGCTAATTAGAGACATCTTCTGGGATAATACGCCAAGCCAATGCTATTCTAACAGCTTTTTCTGTTTCGGACAGCAGTTATTTTTCCTCGCCTGTATTCACACATGTCCCGCCTCCTGAGCCAGGAGCCAATAGGGGCTATTGGCTAGTAGCCCAAGAAGGCGGTCAGGGATTGGACAGTTTAGGAGTCGTTCATACGACGTAGCTATCATAACAGGAGAAGGCGGGACATGTCGAAACATGAGTGAAAAAAGGTTTTCTAATAAAAAACTGGTGGCTTGCCTTTACAAATTATATTGTAAAAGGCATTAAGAACCTATATAAGCATTTATTTATTTTTAAACCCTCAATGTCAACCAAATGATTAGCTACTAGGTTTAGCAATGATTCAGTGGTTATATTTGAGCAGCTGGGGTCAGGGTCTATTATAGTAGATTGATTTATGAAGATCATTTTTTGGCATTGTAATCTGTTGACAGTGGGTCAACATTCAGAAGCACTTAAACCTCAGTTACTCATAGAAAAGCATGCATGCCTTCTTGTTTACATCCAAGCATGCCTTCTTGTTTACACCCACCATGTGCCTATATGGTTGCATCATTGCATGCCAAATTAGTTTAAACACAAATGTACATGCTGTCTATATATATATATATATATATATATATATATATATATATATATATATATATTGCCCATATGTCAGTTGTCTCAGTCTGACTGAAAACAGTATTCATTTACCACAATGACATCTTTTTATTTCCCCATAGACTGTTGATCCCTCTTTCCCCTGTAAGATCCACTTTTGTCTAACTCTACTGGGAAATTACTATTATGAAACCACTTTAAAATTAGCATGTGTCCTTTAATACATATGGATATTATGTTTCAACTATAGAGGACGATGCTCCAACAGGATTGACTGCGTAACACGTCTTTCCCAATCAGGTTTTGGAAACATCAGACCATGATTTTCAAACTCTACAACATGTAAATGCAATATGTAACAGCACTTTCATCCAGTGGAATTCTGGGTAAAATGATCTCAAAGGAAGGGGTCATATCAAACTCCCCTTTAACCCTAAAATGCATAGCAAACTTTGCCCTCCTGGAATGCATATAAAGATCAACAAAGACAGATGCAATAAGATGCAACTTCTTTAAAACGACTTGCTGATATTTTAATGATAATTAAATTATGGTGTGTGTGTGTGTGTGTGTGTGTGTGTGTGTGTGTGTGTGTGTCTGTGTCTGTGTGTGTGTGTGTGTGTGAGAGAGAGAGAGAGTTTACTTAGCTGTGATTTTTGTCCTCAAACTATTTCTATTTATTACATACATAATGTAATAATGTATTGTACTAAATAATAGTCTATTATATCATTAAATACAAGATAATAAATATTACTTACTATAATGAAAATTGTTTTGTTTAATATATACTCTTATGTGTATATATGACAGATGCTTATAACTATTTATTACATTAATATAATAATGTAATAAAGTATTTAATAACTATTATTTAGAAACTATTATATATATACATACAACAATAAAAAAATCTTAAATACAATAAACACACATGCACACACATAATAGTTTATTATATTAAAGAAAACCAATTTTATATGTATATAAATGTGTATATAATGTTTGTAATTTTTTTATTTAGTTAGTTTTTCTTTAACCCTATCCTTTAGGGGGTAAAGTTTGAATTAGGGTTAGTCAGTTCAGTTGTCATAATTATTTTTGTATTACAGCAAGAGAAGTTTATAGAATATCCTCGTGTATGTAAACCAGAGGTACAAAGAAAGAGATCAAACTAAATGTGAAAACAAAGATATATCTAAAGATGAACGCAATGAGAAAATCACTTCAGGTGAAAAATGTATCAGAATATTGGGTGCCCAGGTTAACGCATACAGCAGCATAGTTTCATTTACATCTGTGTGAGTATTGGTGCATTTAAAACTTTGTTAAATAAAGTTAAACTCATTCCTATGCAGTATTTGCTAATGAGGACAGATAGTATTACAGTTTGCCCTGGAGTGGCTGTATTAGCCAAAGCCCAAAGACAGGCCAGCAGCATCTCTGCTTTTTTTCCTCTGATATTTATGATATTTCTGAAACTCGCCATGAGCAGGACATGTTAACTGTGAGATTCGGTCGAGTGTATGGGTCAGGGTTAAAGTTCAGCGAAATCAAGAAAACACGGATCATTTAGTAATTGTTGGTTTTGTTTCTAGGTGACGTTCAACAGGAAAGCTGTACCTCATTTCAGATAATTAGATATAATTTGCATCATCATCAACGCATCAAAGGCAAGGATAAATTACTCTGATAATTATAAAAAGGCAATTACAAAGGGTAACAAACCGAACACCATATTTACAAGACACCGATTTCATATCAGGGCAACAGGCTTATGCAAGGTGTCTCGAGAGGATCTTAAAATCTCTTTAATGATCAATTTCTCGTGATTTAACCAGTCAAACTGGTTAAAACTTATTTATTTACCCTTGTATTTGCTGAGACTGAAATCGTTGTCTTGTTATTTCTCTTTTTGGATATAGTATTTCGAATGCAGAAATGAAGGCCTGAAATCTTTTGTGTCTCAAAGTTGCATCCATACGCCGCCATCTGCTGGTAGATATGAAAATAGTTTTTTTTTAATGTCTTGCAATGTCAAGAAAAGTTGAGTAGCAACGTTTCAAATGTCACGCTGTTCAATTATATTTGCAAAATAATACATTGTAGAATTTTGGATTTGGTTTTGAGCTCTGATGTAATTACAACAACACGCGTCTGTGAGGAGCAAAAGTGTTTCCATATTTCATTAAAACTTTTCAGACATTTTTCCAATTTCTACAGTATATATGCAGTTTTATGAATTAAATAAGCGACTACATGGAATATAGTTATACTTTTTTAGAAATATCTAAAAGTTGCTGCCTTAAATTTTTAAGTACAACCAACTTGTATGTTTGTCATTTCAACTTAAATTACATTCAACTGACTTAAAAAAGCTGAATCTTTTATAGCTTGTAAAAAACTTATTTTGATGAGTTGAAGCAATATGTTGTCATAACTTATTTTGAATAACATTTCAAATACAATAACAAATAACATAACTTATTTCATAACATTTATGTTAATTTGAACCTAAAATATTGATGATGAGTAAAATAAGTTCAATGACATGTTAAATACACTCTATATCAAGTAAATATTTATGCGAGCATTTATATAAATCATATTTTTATATGAGCCACTGTACAATGAGCGCTATGCAGATCATTTCAATAGTTTATTTCTACCATACACAAACTGTACAACACAGCGCAGTACTGCTTATGAAATTTTAAAAGTGTAAGGAAATCCTGATATACAAACTACTTGAACTAAAAAAACAAACATTTTTTTTTAAAAACAAAAACAAACTAAATAATTTACAGTACCGTGTATTTTACTATTTTTTTCTTTCACACAAAAAAATTCATATCACATTACAAAACATCAAATACAAAAAAGAAAAAAATAAATATTCCTCACAAAACTTCCTGAGCAAACAATCTGTGGTTTATAAATTAAAAATTAGCAATTACAAATCATTTAAACAGAAGTAATTCTAAATTATACAGTAATTTAGGATTTCAAACAAAAATGGATTCAGTACAATTCATTATGCTCATTTGGTCAGATAATATAGTGTTTTTATTTCCTCTGAATGACCTGTAAATTTGCTTAAACACAGTTTTTGACATCATCAATGGACAATGTAAAACTAGGCTCAAAAGAAACACTAAATAACAGAATAAAAGTGCAAAAGGGTACGTTTAGCGTTAGAGAAAGCTTTAAAAGTGCCAGAACAAGGCCGTTTGTGATCGCAACACAGCAAATGCCTCCAATGAGAGCGCCGTGACCTCGGCCCTGCGTTTCAACACTAAATCAAGTGTCATAATGGAAAGCTTACTCTCTATTGCAGTTGTTTAGCTGTTTATTTGTCCATTTTTATATTTTAGTGGGTTAAAGACATGAAGTGCTTTGAGAAAAGATCATCCATAAAACCTATTTGAGAGCCCACTGTTTGTCTCACAGAAGAAGCCAAAGGTTGAGGAGTTCAGAAAAGAATAAAAAAACATATTGTGCCTGATCATAAAACACTTCTTTTTTTTCTGTTTTTTTTTTACAAGAATATCGTTACATACTTAAAATGGCGTATAAACTGTAGGTAAACAGAGTTTAGAGGCTTTTCATTCAGAAAATAAATATACTGCAGAATAAAATGAATCACCATTCACGTAATACTGCTCTACCACAAAACATATCATATTCCATGTACTCATTTACATTTAGGCACATATATGCACACACATGATGTGCACACCAAAGGCAGTTCATATGAGCAGAAACGGAAATAAATTATGATGTCCTTCTTCGTGGATGGTTTGATTTTTGCTCACTGTACAGTCGTTCGGAGAGTGAATCGGATAAAATATTTTTCTTTTCGCTCGCTTATTAGAATACAGATTTATGCATGAAAACAAATGATGTCATTTGTGGATTAAATCAGTGGCGCACATTAAAAAAATAACCCATACGGCTCTAATAGACCAATGACAGCTGCTCACCAACAGGTGGCGCAAGTGGACTATTCTTACATTTGACATCTGTTATTAAAAAAAAGAAGAAAAAAAAAAAGAAAAAAAAAAATCATCATCACGGATGCCGGCGATTAAAACTCCCAGTTATTGTACAACAAACGCAGGTAAATGTAAATAAATAAAATTCACAATATGTAAGATTGGCCTTGCATTTTTGGAGTTGCAGAAACAAAAAAACAACAATTATGATAGCAATAAATAAATCAATAAATAAATCAATAAATAAGATTACTGTGAGATAAATAGTACCGATGAATAAAGATAATATGCAGCAATAATATAACGACACGCAAAAGAACAATACGGAATAAAGTCAAGCAAACCATAGGAAATAAATAAGTGCAAAAGGAGGTCAAATCTCACTACGAGGAACATTGAGCTGTAAAAATGTGGCTGGTATTTTTCAGTGCAATGAATTTGTCGTGGAATGGAGTTATTATAACGAGACACATCTTGCACAGATCACAAAGCCAGCCCTCCGTGAAAGAGTTCGGCCTTATACGTGGATGCCCTTTATGGCCTGTCTGATGCTGTCCAATAAGGCTTTGCATTCTGGCGAGTACTCGTGCTCTGAAGTGTTGTACATATCCGTCAGCGTGTTCACGTACGCTTCGAAGTTCTGTTCGTTTATCGGACCCTGGAACAGATTGAAGAGCATTCAATTCAGTATCTCCTAAATGTGTGTTTCATGATGAACATGCACCATTTTAGCTCAAATCATATTGAAAAAAATAAGGTTACACTTTATTTTAAGGTTGTTACAGTGTTATTATATATTTAAATACTGAGTAATAGTAATTAACTACATGTACTTACTATAGGGTTAGGGTTAGGTTGCATGTAATTATGCATAATTTACTGTAATACATATCTAACAAAGACACTGTATTACCAAAATTAAATGAACCTCATCTGGCAAATAAATGGTCTTGTTTTAATAACAGTGGTGGTTAATATGAAGCTACCACAGTTTTAATGCTTTCTTAGGTTAGTACACTGTAAAATAAAGTGCAACCACAATCTCAGCGGGAAAAGAGCATGTCGGTGTAAATGTTTCAGCGTCCCACCATTTGCGGCAGCTGTATGTCTGTGAGACTGTTGATAAGTGCTTGACTGAGACGCGCTAACTCCTTCAACAGACTGTCGTTGTGCTGCTCAATTATCTTATTCTCCTCCTCGATAGTCTTTAGGTTGCACTCCATGGATGAAATCTGTTTTAAAAGCAGAAAACAAGGTCTTTAGCTCGGAAACTACATCACCCACAATCTTCTCACACAAGCGTTAATGTTATTTACCTGAGTCTGGAGCTGCATCATGTCTGCTTCTATCTTCAGATTGGATTCATTTAGCTCCTTTATCTCATGATCCAAGTGCTGCATGTCTTCATTGTTCTCAATACCTGATTGACACGAGACAAACCAGGCAAATTAATAAACACGTCTTTCAAAGTCTGAACTAAATTACTCGGGCTCTCTATTTTTCTTCTCTTCGCACAGCCTCACACTATGATGATATTAGCTTGGTTTTAAGCTCTTTTATTCCTTTAAAGCGCTTGAATCGCTCACCGCTGCTGGTTTTGAGTTTGATGGTCATCATCTCCTCCTCGGAGAGCTTCTTCTTGATGCTCTGGGCGTTCAGTGGACATCCTGACAAACTGTACATGGACAAAACACAAAATCTACAGATCAGTACTAGCAATCTGGAGTAGTTTTTCTTAATTATAACTACATCAATTATAATCTAGTTTTAGGAATCATTAGATAGTAAGTACCATATAAGCATTAACAATCTGTGTTACATAAAATGATAACATTATTGGAAACCGTAAGGGTGATCAAATAATTAATAAACCACAGAGTCTGTAGTAATAATATTGGAAACATTATAATAATAGAGTCAGTTCTGTAATCTGTATTTGTATATAGTATACCAATATATTAATATATGTATACCAAACTACATGTTTTTCATATTTTGATACATATTTTTACACATTGAAAAAAGGCCAACCTGTATTTTTGCGTATTTGAATATTTGTTTTGTATATTTAAGTGGAAAAAAAGATATATATTTTTATATTATATTATATATTATATACATTATACGTGTGTGTGTGTGTGTGTGTGTGTGTTATATAATGTGATATTATAATATATTTCGATATATATTATATATTGAATACATATATAACATGTTTATATTATATATTTGGATAATATAAAAAATACATATATTTTGTATATATATATATATATATTTTTTTTTATATATATATATATATATATATATATATATATATATATATATATATATATATATATATATATATATATATATATATACATACATACACACACACACACACAAAATAGCAGAATATAATATATCGGTAATATATAATATAATATAGATGGCGCAGGGTCAGTTCCTGTAAAAGTGAGCCAGTTGCGATAAACCCTATTGTATTTTGCATATATAATATAATATAATAAGTACAAAACGCATAGATAACTCAGTTCACCATAAATGTGTGATAAATGTGTGGCCTCATTATACAGTAGAGAAGTTTAAAGTTTAATATCAGAGTTGTTTGGGGTTATGGTACAGTTTCCTCACCTCCTGTGCGTAACGAAGACGTTGTTGGCATGACCCAGGCCGTTGCAGCCGGGCAGAGGGCAGTGAGGAAGCTCCTGTTTACAGATCTTCCAGGAGAAGGCCGACCCGTTCACGGAGCTCTCCTTCTGCTGCTTGCTGGCGATGGGACAGCTTCCAGCGCTGCGATGGGACGTGTACTTCCCCGACACGTGGCCCTGTCCGTCACAGCCTGACACCGGGCACCTGAGACAGCAAATACGTATCATTATCAACAGCACAATATACACTGATTTCACTGAACACTAAACTGATGAGAGTTTAGACTGAGTTTATGAGCGTTCATATGTAGATTTCTGTATTTTAATAACTTGTTTGGAGGGAACAAGGTCATAATCTGCATCACAAAGGTTGTTTGGTATAGATTTCTGGGTCACTATGCCAAAACACACACAGATGTGACCTGACCCCTCAACATGCTTAAATTAAACCCCCTGCGCAGACCTCTTTTGTTGTCCTAAACTCAACAGGGTAACACTGTGATTGTCCAAGATAATCTCTTATTTGAGATTGAACTAGTTTCAGAGCTTATAACCGAGAGTCTTCCTAAACACAAATGAGCTCATATACATTCAGTTGATAATTTGATGGCTAAAACTTCCCCACACCACCGTCGCGCATTTGTCATTCTGTCCGTAAACACCCCCCCACCCCCCAATTTGCAGAGTTGGAAGACTTTTCAAATACCATTAAGAAGATTAATCCTGTGAAATGCTGATTAAAAATGTATTCAAAACAGAGGGAAAAAAAGGGCTGGAATAATTCTATCGGCACACGCAAAAAAAAAAAAGTCTGCGCTTCGTCGGAAACACACTCCAGTAAATAATTACGGGCATGGAGGTTAACGTGCCGCCGATGGAAAACATAAGCCCTAGCAAGTTGAAGACTAGAGTGGTGAGGAGTTGGCCAATTTATTTTGCTGCTCACTTTCCCCCTAGGTCAGTAATGGAATGACATAAATTGCACATAATTGTTGTGCGTCCTCCACAGGGGGGAAAAAGCACATGATTTGGAGGTGTCTGACCCTTTCCCTGATAGCCCATATTGGAAGAGGTGAGAGGTTATCTGGGATAGTACAAATAGCTTGTCTGCAGGCCTATATGGGAAAGGTTGTTATGGCAGTTTTGGCTCTAATACACTGACTAAAACAAGACAACATTACGACTCCAACACTGGCCGTCGGGTCCAGCTCTGGGAATGGCGTTCCTGACCGCGGAACAACAGAGATGGGCCATATGGCCGACAATTTACAATAATCTAGCCACATTACAGATGTAGCCTGCTTTCCGTTTCTCCACCCGTCCATTTCTCTGCCTCTCCGTTCCTCCTTTTAATGTGCGCGGACCTGCTACCGTCTAATTCCTAAGCTCTCGTCTTTGCATTAGTAATTAAAAATGAAATACTAGCCCAGATGCAAAAGTAGGAAAGCCCTGTCACTCTGGGTTAGACTTCGGATTTAAGGCTGGAATCAATTCAATTAAATTTTTTTTTTCCTCCATAGTATTATGTTTTTAAAGAGCAAACTACTGCATTAATTGTAATTAAATGAGATCTTACAGGAAAACGAGGAAAGAGTTTTGAGCTCCCTGAATTAAAAAAGATTATTATTATTTTTGAATGGTATTTCTAGGAAACGCACATTCTAGGAAACATTTTCATCTAGTGTTCAGGAATACAGTATTCCCCAAAACAGCAATTACAGTATTATTTTCTTGTGCGTTGCTGTGCAAATAATTTGTTTTGAAGGTTAGTTGTATAGGTTGTTTTGATTTTAAAAAATAAAAATAAAAAGTGTATTCTGATAAATATATTCACTTTCCATAAATATAATACCATAAATTAAATAAAATAAAAAAACATATTCATTTTATATATAAGAGAACAATGTGGCATACAGCAAAATACACTGTAAAAATTATATGATCAATAAGTTATAATAACATATGTTTTTACATAGCTTTAACTCATCAAAATAAGTTATACAAGATTCAACTAATTTTTAAGTCAGTTTAACGCAATTTAAGTTGAAATGACTTAAACATCCAAGTTGATTGTACTTAAAAAATTAAGGCAGCAACTTTTTATAGTGTATTATGTTTTTAGCACTTAATTATTTCAAATATTCTCATTAGTTAACATTTGTCAAATCACTATTTTATAGTGAAGATACAGGCATTTCATACATTTAAACCTAGCTACATTTCATGCCAGGTTAATTTAATTTTAAATAATTCAATAATAGTTTTTCAAAAATAAATTGGGGGGTGGAACTCTAATAATTCAAAACAATCAAACAAACAAAACAATGCAACACCATATCTACCATGTTTGTGGAAAGTGCAAACTATATTTCAGTTCAATTTTTTAAATCTTTCATCCAATAAAGAAGAATCTATCGGTTAAATGTTGATGCTTTAGTAAACACATCGAGTTTATAGTAAAGCCTTTCTCTTAAATCATCAAATAAAAACACCAAACGTTTTGGATGTCATTGTTTTTGGTGGTGTCTTACTTCATCTCCGGCTCTTCTTTGTCCTCTTTGCTTGGCGTGAGCTTCAAGCTTCCTTTCCTGGCACGAGGGCATCCTGACAGACTGGGAAGGAACATGACATATGTGACGAACCTTTCAGAAGTTCAAGCGTGCAGACGTGTGTGTGGGAAAGATACTGCGTGATGTTTCAAGCTTTGACACCTGTCGTGTTTCCATTGAA
Organism: Abramis brama; assembly: GCF_963993115.1. NCBI lineage: Eukaryota > Metazoa > Chordata > Actinopteri > Cypriniformes > Leuciscidae > Abramis > Abramis brama. The sequence goes on along the minus strand of NC_139986.1, from coordinate 24,709,706 downwards.
CAGGGGTCATTACCTCAACAGCCGTGAAATGCCACAAAGTATTTACTCTTTGGCGATTACCCGGTTTTAAATGCAAATGATTTAACCCACTGAGTGCCTTTGTGTGGTCTGATGTCTAAAATCTATTATAGAATAACATCTTGAATGAGAAAACACTGGTGTAAAAATGAGACTTTATGTTATAATAAAAAGCATGACCATTTATGTTGTGCAAAAACATAAAAAATGTCACCACAATATCATCTTTCATTGAAGTCTATGATTATTGAGACGCTCACCTCCTATGAGATGCATAGTTTCCTGTCACATGACCTGAGCCGTCACAACCAGGAGTTGGGCACCTTTAAAATAAATAGAAATTTTATGATTCACGATTCATATTCAATATATATATTTTTCCATTTATTTACATCATCACATTACACTTACATTATTGCTTTAACTTCTCTGTGACTTTAAAACCATTGCACAGTTTTTTATTGAATTGAAACTTTAGCTAATTCTTACTTTAGCTCTTGAGAATTAGCAGCCATTAGTGATTTCAGGGTCTTATCAGCCAATGGGCAACCAGATACACTACAAAAATAAAAGCAGGAGACATAATGTATATTTTTCAAGATGGTTTTGCTGCTTGAAAAATAAAGAGGGTGTCGGCGGACGGGGCTCCTCACCTTCTGTGTGACGCATAATTTCCTGTCACATGACCACTGCCATCACAACCTGGTGTCGGACAACTGCAAAGAGAATAAATGACCAATGAATGCCTACAGTCTATGATCTACTTGATCTACTAGACATGCGCTAATAATTAATAAGGTCTTTAGCATGCTATCCAAATAATTTTAGTACCTCATCAGCTCTTTTTTGGTGTCTCTTATGAGCATCTTGTTTTTTGCACTTGCCATGTTAGCGTCCCCATTGTACGCTTTATCCTCTAGAGACGCCTTCTCCAACTGATCCATCTACAAGACAAAGAGAAGTGTCACGATGGTCACTTAAAAATATCATTCTGTAAGCACACAGTCCCTAATAGTCTGTGAGAGGTTTGATTCTGCTTAAGTATGCTTAGTAAAACATATCCATTTAAACTCCGGTGTAATCCCTCGTAGTGTTTATGATGGGAGAGCTGGGTGTTAAACCTTTGGATTTACTTTAAAAAAAATGTATAAGGTAAGTATCTTTGAGAACCAGATGTCAGAGGGAGAATCAGACAGACGTACAACTGTCTGGGTTTGTTCTTTGAGTCCAAAGAGGATGGAAATTTGCCAGCTTTTCAGGAACGTTCTTCTGCGATTTCTTTTCAATTTTGCTTTCGTGTCAGAGCGGTACATCATAACAGACAGAGTGCATTAAGGTTGTGGCTGACTGAAGGAGATCATTTAGATTAATAAATAGAAAGTTAAGGGTTTTTACGTTGAATATGTTCCTAACGTAGCGTACACCAAAGTCAAAGAGCATTTAGACACTGGATGTTGGTTTCTCGGGACATTATTATAATTAGACTAATAATTTTCCACCCAATTCTATTAGAGTTTCATCAAATGTTGGGGTCAATATTAATAGTTTTACTCAGCAAGGATGGATTAAAGTGATCAAAAACAACAGTAAATGCATTTATAATTTTACAAAACATTTCTATTTCAAATAAATGCTGTTCCTTAAAAAAAAATCCACAAAAAAAATTGTGCTCAACAAACATTTCTTCTTAATCAAAATGTTAAAAACATTTGTGCTGCTTAACAAAACTCTTTTCAACGTTTTGATGATAAGAAGGAATGTTTCTTGAGCATCAAATCATCATATTAGAATGATTTCTGAAGGATCATGTGACACTGAAGACTGGAGTAATGATGCTGAAAATTCAGCTTTGCATCGCAGGAATAAATTATGTTTTAAAACATATTTAAACAGAAACCGGTTATTTAAAATGGTAATAATATTTCACGAATTTACTGTTTTTACTGTATTTTTGATCAAATAAATGCAGCATTGGTGAGCAGAAGAGACTTCTTTCAAACATGTTACCAAGCCCAAACATTTGATATGTGATGCATTTAAACCTTGAGATTTTACACAATATATTACTAAGACTTTAACATTCGTCCTCATGTATAAACTTGAAAATATTTAAAAAACACTACACTCTTTCATCGATGGTTCCATGAAGAACCTTTAACTTCTTGAACCTTTGCATTGCACAAAAGGTCCTTTATAGTGGAAAATAATCCTTTAGATTATTTAAATGTTCATTTACAAGAAGAGTAACAGAAAACTGTTCACTGAAATGTTCTTTGAGGAACAAGAAATAGTTCTTGTATAGTAGAAAGTGTACCAGTAAAAGTGACAGTAGCGTCCTCCATCTCACCTCTTTGTCCTGTTGCACAGGTGTTTTGCTGAAGTTCAGCGGCGCGTCCCAGGCATCCCGTTCATAGAGGACGTGGTAGATGGCCGGGGAGATCTGGAGACCCGCAGCTTTGGCTAGAGAGTGTTCAGGTGGGGTGAAAAGAGCGTCTCCCAACACCGGCATCACAGGAGAGTCTCGAGACTTTTCTCTCTTTTTCTTCATACTTAAATCCAGCGTTCCGTTCTCGTCTACCTCAATGAGCGAGTCCTGAATGAAAAGGAACATAAAAAGCCTTGTAGATTACCAACCATAGATAACTAGAGCACTTTTCTAACAGAAAATAATCTTCTGAACTTGTCTTCCAAGCCTAGAACTAGAAAAGTTAGGGGTTAGAGACTTGAACGAACTGCTGACTCTCAATATTACAATTATGTGCGTAACTCATTCATCCTTGTTTGTGTGACAGACATGAATGATACACAAAACGTGTAGATTGTTACAAACGTGTGTGCTTTTAATACTTACAATTTTTGCCTGGCAGACAATAAAATGGTTGAAAAACAAACCATAAAAAAAAAAACTTGGATAGACACTTTCGGCTAGTAACTAACCACTAATACTACCGTTCAAAAGTTTAGGGTCAGTAAGATTTTTTTCTGTAAAAAAAATAATACTTTTATTCAGCAAGGATTCATTAAATAGATTCAAAAGTGACAGCAAAGACAATTATAATGTTACAAAAGACTCCTGTTTCAAATAAATACTTTCTATTCATCAAAGAATCTTGAAAAAAGGTATCACTGTTTTCACAAAATATGAAGCAGAACAACTGTTTTCAACATTGATAATAATAAGAAATGATTCTTGAGCAGCAAATCATCATATTATAATGATTTCTGAAGACTGGAGTAATGATGATGAATATTCAGCTTTGCAACAGGAATAAATTACATTTTACAATATATTAAAATAGAAATTTCACAATAAATGCAGCCTAAGAAGACTTAAAAAAATCCATAGAAACTTAATTTAAAAAAAGTTTTAATAAATTGTTATGAGTTCAATTTCTTACACGTTTATAAATATTGTTTATAAAAAAAAATAATTAAACCATTAAAATGGTATCCAGAAAACTTCAAACAGAAAACACATATTTTGGTCAAAAATAAAACGGAATTTGAGAAAAATAATAATATTAAAACGTATTTCATAGGGCCCTAAACATGTAATTGTCAAAAAACATGTGAGTCCCAAAAAAAGCAGAATCCAGAAAAATGAAAACAGAAAAAAAGATGTGCTGGTGTGTGAATTTGTGTTATTGCGAAGAGTTTTTATGCAACTCGTTAACTGCTTAAAAATGTGTCACACCAATTACTCCACACGGTAGCAAACAAAGGAGAGCTTATCAGGAACTAATCGTGATAATTGAGATTACAAACCAAATATGGCACTCTCTCAAACCAGCTCGAGCTAAAGCGCACCTATAGAGTTGATCCCTGCGCACGATGTGAGTTTTTCCCATCTGATGACATTCTCTCCAGCCTTAGAAACAAGTGAGGTGACATCTTTCTCCCACACTTCCCTGAAACGCTGCAAGACGTTTAGCCGTATTTTTCGGAAAAAAACAAGCGACTTGGCACAAACAGGGAAATCAAGATACTTAACATGCATAAAGACATTTCGACGCAGACATCAGCAGATGACAGATCGGCTAACACTGTTTTATTCATTCGCTCAGTTTGTACAGTATACCTGCTCTCTGCCCACTGCGTGCTGGGACTACGAACGGCCTGTGTGGTGTGTAGGTGTGTGAAGCGTTTCACGCCATACTTATGCGAGTCTCTCTCACTTTTATCTCTCTGCTTCTAAGAGGAAAACTTGAAAGCTTTGATCGAAGCTACCAAACTGGACGGATCACACTGTACGCTAGGTTTCTAATTATTACTGAAATATACAGCATTAGGATCCTGTGTTGATGTTTTCATTATTTTAGCAAAGTAGAGCATAAAAGTTAAATTACATTTCAATTACATATTTTACCAATATATACAGGTGGTCATAAGTTGACATGCCCCTTGCAGAATCTATTAAATGTTAATTATTTTAACAAAATCAGGGGGATCATACAAAATGCAAGTTATTTGTATTTTGTGCTGTCCTGAATATGATATTTTACATAAAAGTTGAAAGCATTTCATGATGCTCCAGAAGGAAACATGATGCATTAAGAGCCGGGGGGTGAAAACTTTTTGAATTTGATGATCAGGGTCAATTTTACTTATTTTGTCATCCGGGAAACATGTAAGTATCTTCTGTTGCTTCTGAATGGAAGTAGTACTAAGTGAAAAAATACAGTATGATCAAAAAAAATAATAGTTTGGACATCTTCTTCCTGTTCAAAAGTTTTCACCCCCCGGCTCTTCATGCATCGTGTTTCCTTCTGGAACATCAATGAATGTTTGAACCTTTTTTAATAGTTGTGTAACTGAGTCTCTCAGTTGTCCTCAGTGTGAAAAGATGGATCTCAAAATCATACAGTCAATGCTGGAATTTGCAAAAGTATAAACATATTTTCTATTTAAAAAAAAAAAAAAATAATATTATTAATAATAATATTTACATATATATATTACATATATATATATATATAATAAAAAATATTATTATAATTCATCATTTATATATATATATATATATATATATATATATATATATATATATATATATATATATATATATATATATATATGTAATATATATATGTAAATATTATTATTAATAATATTATTATTATTTTTTTTAAATAGAAAATATGTTTATACTTTTGCAAATGTATAAAGCCAGAAGAATTTATATTTAATCATAATAGCTCATTTTTTAGGTTTTTTTTTTTGTCTGAGAGAAAAGAAGAAAGAATAAAGGAAATGTCGCAAGCTGGATTCAAACATGCTTTGCCCACATGCACTAACCGCTACGCCAAGACTCCAACATGCTTTCTAATACATTTTTGACAGCACTTTCCATTTTTTATTTATTAATAGTTTGTTTTTTCTATTAAAAAGAGGCTCAATAAAAGAACAAAAGTGTAAAACTGATTCCGATATCCATATTCACACTGTAACATACATAATCTGGTGGCCTATGTAGACTTTTCTTATTTAATTTAAATAAAAGAGTGATGTCTATTAATCCCTCAACCAATTGATATAATCCAACTTCTCATAGATCGTCTGTTAGAGATCAACGCCAAAGGATCTGTGCGAGCTTATCTAGGATAATATATTACTTAGCAAAATGTCTTTGACCATCTGCAGTGAAAAAAAAAACAAAAAAAAACGCTCTCCTGCAAACAAGAGAAAGCCCCAACATTACCATTAGAGCAAGTAGAAATCAAATGCATGGCCACATGTTTTACAAAAAGCCTTATAATTGTCATAGAGAAGGAAGCTGTGATTGTATTCCTCCCAACTCTTTTTGATGTGATTACACAAATTCTCCTTTGTGTACATTAAAGCTTTAGGGCCAGTGTGGGGAAAAGAAAAAACGCTCCCACTCTCTTGTTGTTGTGCCACCAGAGGCAACACAGTTCTCTGTGCCAAAAAGTGTCTTTTGATGTTACTCCTCTTTTTCATACACAAATCACAGTTGTTTCAGAATGACCACATTAAATACCTTTTTCTGAGTGGTCTAATTTGATTACCTTTGTGGATGATGCCAGGGGCCGGCTGGGGGGCAGGGCCTCGCTGTTGTCTCGGCAACGGGTGGAGAGGTTGAGGATGGCTGCGGATGCCATGTTGGACTGGAGGGCGTTGCTTTGGGCTTTATGGTGACTGGGGCTGTTGTCTCCGGGCATGATCATGTGACCACCAGGAGCCAGAAAATAAGGGAACTGAGCCGCTGTAAATGGTAGTTAGAGTTAGTACTCGGGTAAAAAAAGAGACAGGGAGAGAGGGAAAATATTATGCAAATAGAGCAACTACAGATCAACATCTATGTAGACAGACAGGTTACAAATATACATAAATTAAGGTTTTAGTACGGTAAAAAAAAAATAATAATAATTATGTTTTAATATATGTATAATTTCTTTTAAGCTGCCTGTCTACATAGATGTGGATTTGTAGTTGCTCTCTATCTCTTCAAAATAAGATCAGTTACAATTTATACAATATTGTAATAAATATTATTAATAAAAACATCTATTTTCATTTATATTTAATATATAAATCTATCTATCTATCTATCTATCTATCTATCTATCTATCTATCTATCTATCTATCTATTGTGTGTGTGTGTATGTATATATATATGTATACATATATATACAGTATATTTGACAGCACTTATATATATATAAATATATATATATATATATATACACATATATACATACTGTACACACATACTATGATCAGTTACAGTTTAATGTACATTTTCAGTACTTTCATGTGAATATTATTAAAACAAATACATATATATCTACTGATTTATATATATATATATAATTAATTAAAAAAATGCAGAGACAACTATAAGTTGACCATTTGTAGGTTAATTTGATATTATATTAATAATATAATGTAATAATGTAACATTATATTAATAATATAATATTCAATTAACCTTCAAATGGCTTAGTTATAGCTGTCTCTGCAATTTAAGCTGTATTTTTATATTATATATATTTTTAAAATAGAAAAGATTTTTACAAAAAGTGAATGGTTTTCATGTGGAAAGCTCACTGCCAGGGTGTTGCTATGCAGTTGCTACGGTGTTCTGAATGGTTTTTAGTGTTGCTATGTGGTTGCTAGGGTGTTATAGGTGGTTGATTATTGGTCTAAATCTGGTTCTTCATTAAAATTGTATAGAGCAGACTGTATGGCGCATTCAAGTGACTGCAACAAGTCACACATGATGACAATGAAAACAAGTTCTTTTTTTAAACGTCAGTAATGTCAGTGCATGCTGGGTAACCTTTGATTTGAAACAAAATAGACACTCACAGTCAGGAAAGTGTGAAGATTCGTGACTCTGGTCGGACGCCATCTGAGCTTGCTTGCCAAAGACCTGGGCGTCAAAACTGGCGTAGTCAAAATGGCCTTTAGTGTACTTGTCCATGTCTTTGGCCATGCTGGCCTGCAACGCTGCCATAGGATGTGCAAATCTGTATGTGAAGTCAAATTTCTTCATGTTTCCTAAAGGTCTAAATATAAAGGAAAAATCAAGACTTCAGAATTGAAGTATATAGTTTTTTTTGCTGCTCATTCTTTAGCATAAAAATTAATGACATTCTATCTTGAATGAATCATTCCCAACCAAATCAGATTTGTGTATTTATATATTTAAAAGCTCCAAAAGAATGTGTTAACAACTGGTGAAGAGCTTATTAAATGTGTAAAGGAGTCAAACAGCGTCAGGAATCCCTCCGTCACACACACACACACTGTGAGGAGATGTGGTTCTGATGCCTGTACTGGACTGTGAAGGGCAACATCGCGACTATGACGAGAAAAAACGTAATGCTTGAGCATTCTGTCCTTTTTAGGGTCGCATCTTGTGACATCATGCTCTGCTTTTGGTTCGTTTACATGTCTTTGGTCTGTGTTGCGTTCATATTTCAGTCGAACTGCATCAGAGTTCGTTTGGAAGCGGACTGAGACCCATCTTTCCAGCGTCTCGGTCCGCTTGTTTGGGGTCACCAGGGTTCAGATGGCAGTGTTCACACTTATTCAAATGAACCGCACTAACAGAGCAATCGCACCAGGGTTCGTTTTTAACCGAACCAAACATGACAAGTGTGAACACGCTCTAACTCTCATTGGAGTATTAGTAGACTGTGTGCTTAATATCTGCTATCTTCTATTATCTTCTAATGCCCTAATGAGAGTTAGTTGACATGTAGTTGCAAAGTTACTTAGTTAGAAGGATGTCTGAACAGATGAGATGTTTATTATTATCCTTCAGAAAGATGATTTGTGAACTTATTTTGAACCTGCTTGACTGTAAAGGAATCAAGACCTCCATAAGATGAAGGTTTATTACCTGGCCATTCTCTCTGCGCTCTGTCTGCACTTTGTGGGCTCCTCCTGCGGTTTGGAGATCTTTTCTGCAGCCGCTATCGGGCAGCCTGAGAGACTGTGTGAAAACAGACATCAGAAGTGTGGAGTTAGTCTCCTCCTGGCCTCCTCTGGGTTAACAACTTTCTTTTAATTGAATTTGGGTGCATTAAATAGTAATTGTTCAATTAAAAATAATCTGATAGTTTCTATGCGATAACCATCACATTGTTTTATAGTCTACTTAGGTTTCTTTAACGATTTGTTTGGATTTTTCCTGATAGAGTGAAACTTCATGTTTCTTTTCAAGTGAATGTCCAAGTTTTCACAGCAAGTGCATCTCTTTTTTGGGGGTAAATTAACATGATGTTTAACTGATTGATCATTAACTGATGTTTTAAAGGGGATATATTGTTGCTGTTTGAGCATGAAAAAGGTATTTAGATAAATCCAACCCAATGCATATGTAAATAAAGGGGCGGGGTCTGGTTGAGTTAGTTAGTAGGGTGTTGAAACTTGCGGTTTTGGTAAGGGGCGAGACATTTCCCAAACACGCTTGAAGCGGTTGACCAATCACAACGCACTGGTCCAGCCGACCAATCAGAGCACAGTGCGCTTTTCAAAAGGAGGTGTTTCATAGAGACAGGAACTAAACAGAGCGTTACTGACAGACTGGGAAGAGAGGAGCTGCAAAAATGTCAAATATCTAAAATATAATGTGTTTTTGGAACATTCAAGCATGAAAAACTATTAGTAGACCCCAAGACATTGATATAGGGCATAATAGGTCCCCTTTAAGGTGCTTTAAAGCATTGCAACAGTGCAAAATAGAGTAATAATACTATGATATATTTTTGGGGATAAATCTCCAATGTAGTTTAGTCGACTGGTAAGGTTATTATAAAAACATAATTTTCCCCCAGCGACCGCCTCCCTGCTGCAACATTTAGATGCAAATCTGCTTACAACGAGAAAGGAGGTTTGTATAGAAATGAATAGAGTGTAATTTGTGTAAAAAAACAAGCTCACCTTCTATGTGTGCTACGGTTACTGTTGACATGACCTCTTCCTGTACAGCCAGGGGTCGGACATTTAAGGACGTTTTCGTGCATGGCAAGGACTGAAAAAAAAAAAAGAAGAAAATATGTAACTTTACAGATAAAGAAGAGAAATTACATTTAATAATATTTAATAATTCCATTTTGTGGAATTCACACAAGCTTCTACTGCAGCTGTTTTTACTGTTTATGCTAACTAAAGTTTTCAATGTGATTCTTTGCTAGTTGAAATTGTGTCTCCTTTCAAGTACGAACATGCAAAAACATCACGACTACAAACACATTTTGATTACCATTTAAGAGACACACACATATTGTTGAAGTCCTATCCAGTATCCTTAGTAACTTTTCACTCTGCTCATAATTAGTTTGGAGGATGTGCCCGTCTATTTAGGCTGCATCCGCGGGTCCTTTGATTTGCAGAATGCTGCCTCTGGTTTAGGAGTACATGCTTTCATATTGGAGGAAAAAAAGGGGAAAAAAAACTTAATTACATTTTCTGTTCCTTTTGTCACATCACTGTTTAATGGCGGTTGTTTGTTGTGCTACTCTCAAATGGAGAAAACAGCGAGTGAAAAGTTGTTTCCGGATTGCATTTTTAATTTGCATACCACAGGAAATCAAACCTCAGTTGTGTTGACGGCTGAAAAGTTCTTTAAAAAAAGTTGTTGTTTATTTACTTTCAGCTTGCAGCATTATGGTTTCCACTGGAAGGCTCAAGATAAGTAGTAAATTCATGAAATACATTTATGTACATAATTGACAAGCATATTACATATTACATACTTCATGTTTGTGATTTCTTTTTTAAATTAGGGACAATTTTTACTAAATGAAGTCTTGAAAAAGGACATTTCTTCAAATTATGTTTAATATGTTTATCATATTTGTTGAATGTCCATCACATTCACCAAAATATTTTTTCACATTTTGGAGGAAAATTTGGCTAAGCCTTTGACAACAAGTTAGTTGCAAAAGCAATGAATTGCTTCTGAATTAAAATATTCAAATAATAATTAGTTTGGTTATGACAACTAAATGTCAAATCATGATTTAAAAATCTCAAAATAAATGACATCAGAACCAAATTATTTGAAAAACCTAATCTCTAAAGAATATACATAAAAATTATGTAAAAATACCAAAATATGTATGATTTATTTCAAGTAAGTTGCAAAGCAGAAACTCCTTGATTTTTTTTATTGATTTTTTTATTGTTGCATATATAAAGTCTGTCTCAGTCATAAATACTGGCAAATATAACACTTCTTAAAATTTGGAAAAAGTAATTAAAAAAAGGTTTAAAGCTATAATAATATACCTATTAAATATGAAATGATTGTTTATTTAACATACGCACACACACACTGTATATATATTTAAATGTTTTCTTTAAAAACTGAAGAATCCTGCATTTTCTGTCACAGAAAAGAAATAACTATTAGATATGTTTGTAGCACACATTGAAATAGAAATGTGCTGATTATAATACAGGCTGGTTAGTTAAGCAATCACCATGTAATCTTTTATCCCTCAGTCTCTATACAACTAAACCTTGATCATTAGTATGGCATGAATATTTATGGACTGAAAATGATCACAGTGTTGTTATCACTAATTGTATTTGTTCTGTTTGTATTGTACTGCTGTGAAGGGAGGAAATGTGTCTAATGTCCTCAGGAAGTGATGCGTAACATGAGAACAGACTCACTCTCTGGGGGCACTCTGACTTTGTGGGGACATCCTGATAGACTCCGGTGATGAGGGTAAAGGCCTGTCACGTGACCCGTCCCATCACAGCCCGGGGTCGGACATTTGATGTCTTTCTTTTCTGTCCGAGGGGAGTCTATAACGCACGCACGCACACACACACACACACAGAGTAAAAACAGTGCTCTTCAAGAACGTGGTTATAGTTTCTCCCATCAAATCACGTTTCTCTCTATGTAAGCTAAAGCACATCCTGTAAAAGCATGATGGGTATGTGTATGTATTCATCCGTGACATTAGTTAAGGCTGCGGTCTTACTCAGGGCACCGGTTTCTTAGCGTTGATCCATAGAGAGATTATCTTCAGAGATTACCCATTAAACAGCAGTCATCACAAGATTCAAAGTGCTTAAAGCTCACATCAGAGATACTTTACTAGGATTTATGACTTAATTTATGCTCATGGTAAAATAGCTGGCTGATACCGATAAAAATCCAGCATACATAATGTCATCAGAAGATTTTCTTCTTGTACTTGTACTTTTTGTATCATTTTTTTATTTATATATATAAGTCATATTTACTATTAAATATTTTCAAGCCAAACTGTTTTTAGCATTTAAGAGGATTTTATTTATCTATCCCTTTGGGCTAGAATCTCTGTATGTCTCTTTCTTTTTATATGTGGATTTTTTTTAGTTTTATTGCAAAAACACATAGCAGGGGTTTTCAAACTGGCCTGCAAGAGAGTGACAGTGGGTCTGTGGAAAAGTGAAAAATGGTTTAAAAAAAATAGTAAATAATAATATTAAAATTATTAAGTTAATAAATAAATTAAAATAAATGGCAACACTTTATTTTACAGTGTCATTGTTAAAGATGTTACTTAGTTACTATATTAATAACTATAAATGATGCATAACTACATGCAACTAACCCTAATCCAAACCAAACCCTGATGCTAACCCTATAGTAAGTACATGTGACACTTCAGATGTAGCCTATATACTTCATACTTATACTAGATACTTTATGTAGCCTATATGACGGACCTACGGTGCACGTTGCAACCATATTTTCCTTTTTGAAGTGATTTCAATCATATTTCAACCAATTCAAAACCATCATCGTGAACAGAGCATCACAATGATGGTTTTGAATTGGTTGAAATATGATTGAAATCACTTCAAAAAGGAAAATATGGTTGCAACGTGCAGCGTAGGTCTGTCATATAGGCTACATAAAATTATAATGAGAACATTATACATAATTGTGTGCTTGGGACATGGCTTTTAATGGTGAGACTTTTGTTTTCGTAATCAGGCTCTCAAAACTTTGGATTTAGATTTATTGGCCAATATATCGGTTATCACCCTTCAAATACAAAGAATTATCGGTATCAGCCAAAATGTTCATATTGGTGCATCCCTAAAAAAAAGTAAACTGAATGATGTTCGGTTGTGTTGCAATACAAGGCACCGCAAAACAGACAGTGTGACCAGTGCAGTCCGAATCAGTTAACCACCGACTTAATGACTCTAATGAGCCGGTTCTTTTTTCTAATCACAAATATATAAAGTGCAACAAGTGAAGTCCGACGGCTGAATGAATGACTCTTATGAACCAGGTTTATTTTAGTGAATCAGAAACATGGGCATGTAGTCTGATTCCAGGATGAACGACTGAGCCGGTTCTTTTTAACGAATCAAACACATAGTCTAGTTCGACTCCTGATTGAATGACTCTTATGATTCATGCCGACTTTAATGAATCAGAATATTTACAAGGAATTCAAACTATAATCTTTAAAAATCAGTGAGAATGCGACAGTGAATCTCACCTTTGCTGCTGTGGTACATGGAGCGAGCGTCTATCTCCAGCATCCTCTGCTGCCTCCGGTCATGGTTCATCTGCTCCAGGAGGAAGCGGTCCATGTCTTTGTAGGCACTGTGGATGACCTGTCTATGTTCAGACTGCAGCACCATGGCCTGCTCTAGAAGACTGAGGTTCAGTCGGGCTCTATCCAGCTCCAGACGTCTGGCCATCAGACCTGGACCCCAAACACCTCCTCGCTCCACAATCCTGGGCGTCTGGAGCTCCTCCTCACTGTCGCTGAACTCCCGCACAGAGCCATACTCCTCCATAAAGTTCCCTGCACTGTTTCTGTTGATGTAAGCAGAAAGAGCGTCTTCGTGGAACTGCTGACCTATTCGGAGTCTCTTTATGAAAGCGCTGTCTGCAGGTGGACTGGGGCTGTGATGGATCCCGTTGACTTTCGTTAGGGACGGAGGAACGCTCCATTCTTCCTCGTCTGCCTCTCTGTCTGGAGAAAGGTGATAGCTGGCTCTGATCTCCTCCTGATTTTGGTCTTCAAAGTCCTGGTTGTGTTCCTCCTCTTCTTGCTCATTCTGGTGCTCGGATATCTGAGCCATCAGGTCCGGCGAACCCTCACTCGTTTGTTCCGACCATGACAACAAGTGGTGAGAGTTTGCGTTGTGATAGACAGTGTCTTCCAGAACATCACTGCCGTTGAGTTCCTCATCTGAGACACAGGAGGACAATGGGGTTTAAATTGATGGATCATCAGTAAGAGCTCATTAAATTATTTGTTTGGAAGTAAAAGACTAACAGATGGTTTTCAGATCATTCAGAATCACAAGTTGTGACAAATATGACAGATTCAGATTGGGATTTGGAAAAAATGTGAAGGGAAACACATCTCTGAGCACATTCATAAACTTGATGGATGGATGGATGGATGGATGGATGGATGGATGGATGGATGGATGGAAAAATATACAACATACAATTTTGTCAAGAAAACATTATGATAAACATTATGTATCCCAAGTGCATACAAATATTTTAGTATTTACTGACCACCACATCTAAAATCACCATTTATTAATTGAAATATATACATGACTTGACCTTAATATAAAATAAATAACATTTAAAATGTATTAAATGTTAACATTTATAAAAAAAATAATAAAAAATATGCCCTCTTAATTTAATCTTCCATCTGTTCAAGTTACGCAACAGTGTTTTTTAAAGTGCGACTTGCTTAAAAATGTGTTAAATGTACTGGAAAAAAAATGTTTTCAAATCCACAATGATATAAAGCTGTAAACGCTAATCAGAAAGCAGCATGATTTGCTATACTACAGTACTACTTTTCATAAATCCATAAAGCTTATTTGACTGGGGGTTTATAGGGTGAATAATAATTCTTTTTTTGGGGGGGGGATAAATCTCAGATTTTTTATCCCTTAAAATCACCTTTAAACGACTCTTTGGAATTGCAACAGACCCGATTATATTAAGTAATCGAGTCAATGATTAACAAAAGAAAACTATCAGCTGGATTGATTTACAATCCACAACTGATCTCTCTGAAACTTACCCGCCGGGGTTAAAGCTCTTTGGGCACTAGGGTTTAAAGTTCAAAATACAGAGTAAGCACGAGATACATCTATCCTCTTAGAGGGCCTTATGCCACCCTCCAATCCATATGCAACCACTGAGTTGATTAGATATTAGAGCATTTTGGCTGCCGCCACATGCAGTTTCAGGGGCTTCTAATGGGATCATACTGCCTTAACAAACAGTTGCTAGACTTAAAGAGCATATAAAGTAGTCCTGCTTTTAATCCCCCCAAAAACATCCCTAAATGGGGGATAGAGAGCTCAGTGGCATTTACAATCTCACCCGTCTCTTGCCAAAAATGGAAACCAGGCTTTGAGGGGTTAGAGTGTGCTTGCGGATTGGTTTGTGCCATGCCAAACTCGGCATAATGTCGCAGAGGTCTACATTGGCGCTGTAAGAATGCAAAGGCATAATGCTAGCGCACAACCTAAATTTTGATTCTGTTTGTTCAGATAATTATAGTTTTTATGCATGCTGCTTGAGGAAAGGGTGGTTTAATCTCGTCCGTTTTTATTTTTGGAGTTGCATCCAGTTGAATGTGTGTCGAATGTTACTGCACTGATTCTTGAGAGATGAAACGTGTCCCACACTTTAAAATCAACAATAATATGAGTCAGAACAGATAGAATGTTCCTTAAACATAGTAAACAGTTATATTTTCACTCACCAAATCTCTCAAAAATATATTAAACAATCAGGATGAAGACTAACTTGCCTGATTTTATTAATATTTTGATCTGAAAGGTGTGTTTTTAAAAGTGTATTTTTAAATATTTTTTATTTTATTAATATGTATATTTTTTCTAAAAAAAAATACAAAAAAAATGCTATTTTTAAAATAAATATATTAAAATTAAATAAATATTTATATTTTAAATAAAAGATTATTTAAAAAAATACTATTAATTGAAATAAATGCACCTTAAAAAAATACACATCTTTCAGGTTATGAAAATATTAATAAAATCAGGAAAGTTAGTCTTTATCCTGAATGTTTTATTTTTCCATATGCTAGTAAAGCAACTCCAAATAAACAAAATGGCTACAATACATCTGTAACTAAATGTCATTATTTTGTCAACACCATCAGATTTCCCGTGAGATGCTGCTGACATTTAAAAAGACGGAGCAGAAAATCAGTTTGAAGCCGTCCTGTGGTCTCAATTTATTCTTAATCATAGTTAAATGCTCCATTTATTATAAATATCTGACATGGTACTACTCATGTTTGTATCTGACGGTGTTGACCTGTACAAAGCGATAGAGAAAGGAAAAACAATTTGTGAGAAAATGGAAGCAGGAAGTTGCACCAAAACATGAACACGCTGAACAGATTAGTCCACAAACTTAAAACTTCAATATTTCTTAATTTCTGTCGAAGAATCAGTGCCGTAACACAAAACCATGAAGCATCTGGACGGCGAAACCAAAACGGATCATGGATTCCACTGCTAACACACTTAAAAGCGGACGATTTTCCTGATTATGTCGCTTTTGTCAGCAGTTTGAGGTGTGAAAACCCAAAGCGGTCCAGCACAGATGAAAAGTTCGCCAGTTATGCTAAGACACAATTAACAGAGCAGATGATTAGGAGTTCTCTGCCATCCAGATGGAGATACAGCCCTGACCAAAAAAAAAAAAAAAAAAACAGAACAGTGGGGAAAAAAAGACTGGAGCGAACAAGGGCGAAAAATGCTTGGATGCAGAGAGTGGTTTGTGTTTTGGAACAGGTGAATGGTTTATACTCCAGAATAACCATTACCATTGTGTGTATGGAGACCAGAAGCTTGGCTGGAGTCACACACACACACACACATACACAACAGTACCAAATGGAAGCCTTGCATCCCTTTAATTTCTCCCCTGCCTTTCCTTAAATTCACACACCCCTCTCGTCCCTCTACAGATCCATTAATTTCGCTACGGTCCCAGTCGTCACTCACTCCCAGTCACACCCCGCACATTATGTTTTAAAAAAAAAAATAATTCAGTAGCACTTCTTCAGCAGTGCACTTTGGCAAAACGCAAAGCAAACATGTTGCGAGACAGCAGGGAAATATGACAAATGAGATTTTCCAAATCATTCTACAACTTCAGAATATAATACTAAAAAACTCAAAGGAGGAGAAAAAAAAAAAAAAGGTTATGATTATTGTGGGTAATATGAAATCAGAGAAACAAATAAATTCCATTTCCAATGATGCTGTTCAATTTATTGAGCTATTTTGTTGTCCATTTAACAACCCACATGTGTCCAATAATGAGCAGCACACATTATGCCTAATTATGTATATTTGGGCTGCATTCGTTGGTCTAACAAAAGCTTTCGAAAGGGACAATTACGTTTGTTGCTTGGTTACATCGTTAAAAATATACCAAATAAGTGCAGATTATAGGGGTGTGGAGGTACACATGTAAAGCATGGGTATTGTTGCCAACATGCTCATAATTTGATTCATTAGGAAATGGCAGCATTTTGTTTCTAGAAAGGAGACTGCTTTAAAACGTAATATCGACTTTAACGTTTCCGTGCCTCCTTTGCCAAAAATGTTTTGTTGCTGGAGTGTATGATCACTCTCTTTTGTCAACGAGGCACAATATAATTTGGTGCATTCTATTCTCAGTTACCCTATTTGCATAATTATGCAAGCAACCACACTTGCTTATAAAAAAGCACTTTTGTAGGCTGCATAATCGACCCGGCGCCAGCTACTTTAACGCCACCGAGTTTTTAATCCGGGTTTTCAAAGTAGTCGAGTGGAGGAAATCGTCCTTAATCTGGAGACCGGATGCGGGGAAAACCGGCTCGGAATTTTCTGACGGATCAACTTCCATGGGACGTCGTGATAGACAAACATGATAGATGGATGGATGGATGCGATAGGGGAGGAGGGAGAGGAGGGAGAAGAGGCGAAGGAGGAGGAGGGAAAGAATATATGAATGCAACAGATGGTAGTTTAAAATTCAGCGTCAATTGTTCATCAAAACAGACAAAACAACAGGACATCTGTCTACCTGCTGGAGTGTCAGTGTTCCTGGGCGCGTCTTTGTCCCGAGCGTTTGCCAGGTCTTCCTCGCTGGGGCAGGGGCTGGGACTGTAGTGGCGGGGCTTCATCAGGAGAGATTTCCTCTTGTTGACTGGCGCCCCGCGGACCCCTTCTGCGGCCGCACGCTTTTTACCCGCTCCGAGATGCAAGCTGGAAGGAGAACGCAGGGGTCATTCAATGGATGCGGCATGTCACAAACCAACCTGTTAAACTGTCTGTGTCTGAGTATGTGATTGAGGTTGAGGTACAAAGATCTAATGAATCTGACCCATGAGGTTTAGTGTTGTTTAGACACATCTTGAAATAAGTTGTGGCAATTCTTCCAATGGTTCTTTCAGCAAAATCCACTCTTGTTCTTGGTTCTTGAGTTGCGATATGGTTCTTTACAGAGTAAACAATGTCCAACAATAGGCTCTTCAGATCAGTGTTTTGGATCTTTGTGGAACCTTTAAAGTCTTACAAATGCAGCTCATTAATAAAATGACTTAAAATAAAAATAAAAAAATAAATAAATAAAAATAAAAAAATAAATAAATAAATAAAATGACTTATGATATTGTTCAAAAGTTTGGGGTCAGCATGATTTTCTTTTAAAAAGCGAAAGTATTTGTATCCATTAAATTGAGCAAAAGTGAAAGTAAAGACATTTATAATGTTACAAAGGATTTCTATTTCAAATAAATGCTGTTCTTTTGAACTTTCTTTCCTTCTAAGAATCCTGAAAAAACATATCATACATAAGCAGCACAACTGTTTTCAACATTGATAATAAAAATAAATGTTTCTTGAGCAGCAGATCATCATATTAGAATGATTTCTGAAGGATCATGTGACACTGAAGACTGGAGTAACGATGCTGAAAATTCAGCTTTGATCACAGGAATAAATTACATTTTAAAACATATTAAAATAACAATACTGCCATTTTAAATTGTAATAATATTTCACAATTTTACTGTTTTTACAGCATTTTTGATCAAATAAATGCACCTTGGTGTGCACAAGAGACTTTAAACATTAAAAACTTTTGAACAGTAGTGTATGTGAACAGACATATGACTAGATTCTCCTTTACTCATATATTATTACTAATTTGTATAATTGCCCCATAATCCTCTCTGATAAGACAGATAACAGATAGACATGTAGTTTCAAGTTAACATTAAATCAAAAACGTCTTTCTTAATTCACATTTCTGGTCTTACAGTAAATGATACGGTGGCACACATTATTCCAAAGACAAAAATATAATTCCACCTCTGAACCGACTTTCCATTTTAGCCTTCTTATTTTTCACCCCCTCCCCTCCAACCACTTATAAGAGGCCACTTTTCACCATCCAATCAATTCCCGATGGATCAAATCGAGCCTCGCCCTACATTTTGTCTCACTGAACATCCTGTTTCACACACACACACAAAAAGGGTGGCGAATGGCATTTCATGCTCTTTGAGGCAACGACTTTGTTACAAAACTCATCAGGGCAGCATCTGAAATTCCCTGCAAGATGTGACTAAGAAACTCAGCATCGCAGATCCTCATGTGTGAACTTATGTGTGAACACAGAGTCCAAAACACTCAAGCATGAACTGGCTCATTATTTTCAATGAGAAATCTGTTGCTATTATCAGCTATCACGCTGCATAATAAGGAATGATACAGAGAATAAAATGTTTGCTGTAGGCTGATATCATAAATATTCTGACTTTATATCTCCCAATTGCATGTTATAATGTCAGAATTGCGAGATATAAACATGCAATTCTGAGAAAAAAAATCTTTTTTTTTCCAAAAGTTGTTTATGTCTCACAATTCTGTCTTTATATCACGCAATTCTGACTTTATAACTCGCAATTGCGACTTTATTTCAGGTAATTCTGAGATAAAAAGTCAGAATTGCGAGATGTAAACTCGCAATTGTGAGAAAATAAAGTCAGAATTGTGAGATAAAAAGTCGCAATTACCTTTTTTATTTTTTATTCTGTGACGGAAACAAGCTTCCATAAGTTACAAAACTCCACCTGCCCCAAAAAGTATTTGGACACTTAAAGGTACACTATGTAACTTTTGGTTACACAGAACATTTGGTTGTGCTTCAGCTCTGCTTGACTGTGTTCTCGCCATCTCCGAAAAGCCAAGCCAATGTTGATTCTTGTTTTATTACGAACTTTGTCGCATTCTCTTTTTGCCAGCAGACTCATACTTAAAAATGTATGAATGTCATTGCATTAGAGGTAAAAGATCGAATCAAGCGACATTTATTTTAAAGAAAGATATACAAGTACACTTTTCAAGCACAAAATAGTTCTTCAAATGGATCGTGTTCATACAACACTTGTGATGAACTAAATGACTTCATGCATCAGCTAAAAAACATCAAAACACTAGGTTAAAAGACTGAGCAAACATGATGAAGACAAGTCAAATTAGTCAAAAGAAAAGACGATTTCCTTGATTTAATATTTGGTATCCAATGCAAAGACATTCATTTATTGTTAAGTGTCCAATACCTGAAATCTTAAATGCAACTTTTGACAACTGCACGTATGAAAAGCCGTCAGAAAAGCCATAAACTGACACCCGGAAGCAGGTAGTGAACTCTCTGGCTTACCTGGGCGCCTCAGCGATGCAGTCAGGCAGAACTGCAAACAGAAAAAGAGAGAGAACGAGTAAACACACATGTTTACATTTCCAGCAGCGAGCCCGGCCCCTCCAGCACCTGCCTGTGATCCTTCACACACCTCTCGCTTTAATGTCACACTCAGACGGACACAATGATGAAGGCTCCTGCTGGCTCGCTGAGAGACGCTTGTGTTGAGGATACAACTCTTCTGGCATACAAATCTTAAGCAAAAAACTTCCTCTACCTCTTTTTTTTTGCGCTCTGAAAATGTGGCTATGGATAGCAGCAAAAAGGATGCAAATCCATACAAAACAAAAAGATGCAAATAAGGCTTCAGGAATTTTTAAAACCACGTTAGAGAGGATCTACCCTTGTCCGGTATCAGTTGACCCTATTTTGCTAGTGGATTAACAGCCCATAAGGTCCTATTTAGGGTTCTTTCAGGCACTTAATTTACAGAACCTTCCATCATGGGATCATTTTTATAAATGAAACATCTCATTAACATACATTAAAGTAACCCATTAAACATGAAAGTATTATGCAATCATTTCTCCTCATTTAGGACCTTTTTGGCATTAAGCGTTCTCTAAAATTAAGGCAAGAACCCTAGGGTTCTATATAGAACCTTATTTCTAAGTGCTAAGAAGGTGACTCATTTTTGAGTGCTCTGGCCCTTTAAGGTCAGGCATTCTGGGTAATGTCTTTCTTATGAAGTAGGGGTGAACATCAAACAGATTATCATGTCTTTATGTCAATTGCAACTAGTTAATTTACTCATCATTAAAAGTAAAAGATATGTAAAAAATAAAAGAGATATGTTTGTTGATGCAACACAAAGTATTCAGTATTTCAGTATTCAGCCTTATTAAATATTATGCATAATATTAATAGTACAATAAAAGAATATGCATATTACATTATAACTACAAAATACATTATAATACATTATATTAAATTAATATATTAAATAATATTTTAATATATTAAATAATAATATTTTAATATTTTTTAAAATATTTTTTATACATTTATATATATATTTTTAAATTACATACATTAAATATTATATTATTATATGTCTGACTTGAATAAAACTAAACATGATGCACTTTTTAGGTTACCAGACAAACATTTTGTAGATTAAATGAAAGGAAAGGTGAAATGAAAATTCTCTGACAGGAATGAATTGTTTTATATTTCATAAAGCATGTTCAGGATGCACAATATTTTCTCTTGGGGCAAAATTAGCAACTGACTACACAGTGTAAGACAATACACATTTCTGGATTTGCATGGGGAAAAAAAGCTGGATCACTTTACTAAACGGTGTTTAACAATCACAGCTCTGACATAATGATATAGTCAAAGCCTCACTGTGAACTTAGTCTCACGAGATGTACAGACAGAGAGAGAGAGAGAGAGAGAGAGAGAGAGAGAGAGAGAGAGAGAGAAGGAATGTGTGTCAGTAGGAGAGAATATCTCATTCACAGCTTCACCTCAATCCCATGGTGAAGACTCAATAAAACACCATCATGAATTTTTACCGGCACATTAAAGGGCCAGGCGCACATGAGCGGTACAGTACGTGGCTCTAAACACTTAAATAATGATGTCCCCTTTCCATTCACGACGCCCTCCTTAACTCGTTTGAAAGAATATTGCCACATAATGAAGTCACTGTCTATGCATAATGCATCGCCGCGGCAACCGCACCTCTCTCCAGCTAAAGAGGATTAATATTAAAATTGACAGATCTGATGTGAGACCGTTAAACTAACACTTCAGATCAAATGTGCGTAGGAAAAGGGGGCGTGCGCACGCGGGCCTGTCAGGAAGCCGTCGCTGAGGCATCATGGGAAATGTGTTCAGCTTGTTTGTGTGAACTTTGTACAGGGCAAATATAATGCATGTTTATATAAACCAATAATGCGTTCTAAAAAGTGTTATGAGATCATGTTTCATAACAAGAGCATGAAATAAATATTATGTTGCAGAGGTAATGGGTTATACATCTTTACAATGATATGAAGCACTTTAACACTTTATGCTAAAATGTATTACGCCATTCAACTTTTTAAAATGCTAAACAGATGTTAATTAAAATATGTAAATAAGAGCTGACATTTCTAACTATTTGAATATAAAGCACTGAGTATACGGTTGATAATTATATGAAGTCTAATATCTAAAGTCAAGCTAGATATATCTACTTGATCTGAACCTTAATAAAGAATGAATTAAAAAAAGATTTATTAACCTAATAAAGACAGATTGATATATAATATCAATAAAAATATACAATAATTATATATACAGTATATATATATATGTATATATATATAAACTAGATAATTTAAACACTGCTATGTTATATGTTATGTTATATATTTTGTTGTTATGTTATATTTTTACACGTCATGTTATATGTTATGTTACGTTATATGTCATATGATGTCACATGTCATGTCATGTAATGTTATGTTATGCTACATTATATTATATTATTAAAGTTAGTATATATATTTAAACTTGTGAAGCACTTACTTGTGCCATCACATGTTTCGCTGCGATTCTCTTCACTGTCAGACTCCATCTGGAAATAAAAACAGAAAAAAAGTTAATAACAAATAGCAATTTTCAATTCCAGAGATTTATAATCCTGTTTAATAACTCAACAGGATCTCATCATCAGAGTGACAGCTAAGTTCCTGTCAGTTTAGGTTATTAATAAGTAAGCCAGATTATTGTCATGCAAAGAGTTTATCACATTGCAAGCACTTCATTTGCAATTTCAGAAACACCCATCTGCAAGGCATCACAACTTTAGATCTTAAAAAAAAGAGAAACGAATGAATAAGTTGAAAATTCTAGGATTACAGTAAATAATAGTAGTAAAAAACCTAATCCAATCAAATGATTCCTGGAGCGTGCAATGAGGCGTCAGCACAAGAAATGAAAGGTCAATGAACTTTATGACAAATAAAAGAGGGAAATTTCACAGTGTTCGCAGTGGCTCAGGTCCATTATGTGCATTGTGTGCCGAGCTTCATATTTTGGCTTGATTTAATTGACTTAGCATCTGCACAGAACTACAGCAGCAAACAGAGTACAGTCAGACAGGCCTTCACTTTTAAGAGGGTGAGACAGGGGTGAGCAAAAATTTAATAATGCAAAAACCAGCGACAAACAAAAGTAGTAGTGTGTGTGTGTGTGTGTGTGTGTGTGTGTGTGTGTGTGTGTTTAGACAAAAAGAGTTGTTAATACCGGTGCACCTACTCACTCACTCACTCACTCGGTCTCCCTCTCTCTCGGTTTCTCTCTGCCAGCAGTGCCTTGCTGATCCCAAATAAAACCTATTAAATGTAATTATTCTGGGCTGATGGCGCTCTATAGCGGTCGGAGGGTCTGGTGAGCTCGGTGAGTCACTGGCTGGGCTGTTACTTCGCTTATAATGGGAAACATGACTCCTATCTCCCCTTCTCTCGGCTTGGCTGTTGTGATTGAAGCCACTGACCTGTCATACATTTATAATAGGGGGAGCAGGTGTGGCATTGATGGACCTTAATTTCCTTTAATAAACCTTTTATGTGGCCCACTCTTAATGCCACGCCGGCCCTCTCCCGGCTCCCGACGCGTAATAGCTTCATTACTTTTGATTACTGGGGGCCCCTATTGAGACAAACAACTCCCAAACACTATAGATTACATTCTGTAAAAACTAATGTACCTGATTAGTTCATTACACTGGCTCGCTCGTGTACACACAGACGCACGCTAACACACACAACGCCAGAAGTGGCCTGACGCTTCCGGACGGGCTTTTCTGAACACCTCTTGAAAGCTGAAACTATTAAAAACCGCGAGAGCCGGGTTTTTGTATCGTGATTTCTGTATTGTTTCGCTGTGAAAGTGAAAAGAAAGCTTTTATTAGCCCCCGATAAGCACAGGGCTTTATTTCGACAAAGGTTACGCAGATTTCGAGGGTTACGTAATTTGATATTCGGTATGTTCAGAGCGGAAACTTTGACATGAGGAGGAGAGCGATCAGGCAACAGCTGCTCACTAACAATCCCTTAAATTACACATCACCACCTTACAAAACCAAACCATATGTCAACAAGCGCCGCCGACCTCAGGTATCACGTCAGTTTCAACAGAGCCTGCCGAAAACAACTTTAAACAATGGCACAAGTGATTCCCCAGACAAACTACAAACTTTGCATGCTTTACTATAATATACTGTGCAACGATCACTTAAAGAAGCTGCATTGTCTGCTAACTAAAATAATCAAGTTGGTTCATATTAAATAATATGTTATAATTGAATATATTTGATTTTTTCTTTCCTTTTTAAATGATTGTGCATCATATAGGCTAAACACAAAAAAATCTCAAAAATGATTTATACTAAAACGTTAGAAAACATTGATATGTTGATAGTTATGCACTAACATAGTTATGAACAACAGTTGCCCCATAGACTTTCATTTTAAGTGCATTTCCATTGTGTCTAAAGCTCACACAGAAAAAAAAAAATAAAAAAAAAATAGATAAAGTAGATTGTGTATCATATAGGCTAAACACACAAAAAAATCTCACACACTCAAAAATGATTTATACTAAAACGTTAGAAAACCCTAACTATGTTGATAGTTATGCACTAACAGTTGCCCCATAGTGCATTTCCATTGTGTCTAAAGCTCACGCAGAAAATGTTAAATAAATAAAAAAATTAATAAAATAAATAAAATAAAAATAGATAAAGTACTCAGAATGGCTACTAGAGAAATTTACTACATGTAACAGTGTGGTGCAATACTTTTCAACTTTCATAGGCCTAAATGATTATGTAGCATGTAAATACACACCAACATGAAAAACAGAGGCAAATTATTTCTTTAGTCCACAAATTGATACAAATGAACAAGAGTGTATAAACTACTGGAAGTGCACATGCGAGATACTCTGACTGAATCAATGGCATATATATATATATATATATATATATATATATATATATAATTATAATTATATATTGTAATTATATATATATATCCACTGCAGAAACAATGACTAATTTTACCTTTGTTTGTTTGGCCTGTAATGAATAAGATGTTCTGCGAGGTCCCAGCGGGCCGCTCCGGTTACTGCACACACGTTTCTTCAGCTGTTCTAAGATGTGAGTGTGACATTCATGCTCTGAGTGAAGAAGAAAATGACAAAAGATATCAAGGACAAGTATTTTTGAATGACTAAAGTGTGGAATCCATTTTTTAATCTCAAATTTGTCCTTTAGAGAAAACATGACACAAAATACAGCAGTTATAAGGACATTTTTATTGTAAAACATTAAAAAAGATATTTCTACCCTTTTGAAAATCACTAACTCAATGCAGTCAGGTTGCTTTAGTCATATTAAATCATTCATATGACATTTATTAGCTTGTGCATACTTTTTCAAGACACAGTTAAATTTTTAATGGACGACTACATTTTTGTTCGAACAGAAACGCTATTCATGCTCAGAGTGAAAGAAAGACAAAAGATATCAAGGGCAACTTGAATTGCACTTTACCGAGTATAACTAGTGTGAAATAAATGTTTAACTCACAAATGTGTCCTTAAGTGAAACATGACCACATAAACTGCAGTTATAAGACATTTCTGATTGATGTAAAACATTCAAATGTGCAACATTAAAACATTAAAAATCTATTTATATCTGTTAAAATGAACTCAATGCACTCAAAGGCATATTAAATAATACTTTTTTTGCCATTTTTAGGTAACAGTGCACAGTTTAAAAACACTTTCATTTGAAATTCACTTCCACTTGGACGATGACATTCAGGAGTTGTTCGAAGCGCTAACCGTGAATGTTACAAACGGTGCCGTTGAGAAACCTGGGAGCGAATTACCAGACAAGACCTCATGTGGCTTTCTTAACAAGATGCAAATTGATTGCTTGACAGAAATCAAATAGCTTGTGTGTAATTAATATGGTTAATCCGGGAAGAGTTTTGTGTGATTGCGCGCATCGGGACAATTTAAACGCTGCGCTACACAGCGCCTGAGCTCCGCTATTGGTGAGCCATTCATGCCTGTTGGCTTTGAGAGAGAGAAAGAGAGAGAGAGAGAGAGCTTTGTGTTAATTATGGCTAAAAACTCCCAGCATCTTTTGCCCGTTGGCCCCCGCCACCACACGAGCACAGGGGCCCGGGGACGAGGAGGGGGCCCCCCTCATTAGCATAAGAAGAAAAACGGCCCACCCCTTGAGTGGCCCGTCATCTGCTGAATCATTATAAGGGGGTTTCTCTCGCCCCTTCTGCGCGCAGACAGCGTCCCTCTGAGGGCCGGGCCACTAATGTGCATGGCCTCGCGGTCTCCAAGGAGATAGTGCTTCCTGATGCGGCGTGCGTGCGTGTGTGTGTACGTCTGCGCGTGTGTGTATGCGGCCGCTGCACTTTGCCCTAACCCATCTGCTCTTTTTCTCAAAGCCCCGTCTGAGCCCAACGAGAGAGTTGCACTTTACAGCCTCTAGACATCAATGGGCGTGATTTGATTCAAATAAACGACACGGCGACCCTTAAAAACACACATACAAAGAAGATTAGTGTTAACATTCACAAATGAGAAAGAAAATATGAATGACATTTTCTGGTCAAAACAGAAACGCACACGCTATCATTAAAGGCCGGGTACAATGTTAGCGCATAGTCTTTAACACATGAATGCTAACATCACCGAAAATAAGACAAACAAACAGACAACGACACAATGCATATGGTAATTATGTTTGTTATCAGCATCACAATCGCTCATTGGATTTAACCGCTCAAGGGACGACTGCTGGTAATCAAACCTCAAATCATCTTTAGCTTTATTACGACACGCACAGAAATAGTGTTCAAGGTTAAATTGCAAGTTAAGCGACAATATTTGTGCATTCTGTTGATTAGCATGGAAATATTTTTAGGAAAAACATTGAGAGTTATGCACTTACAATGGATGTCTATGGGGCAAGTGTACAAACTTTGTTTTAACTTATATTTGAAACAGAATTCACCTCTATTTAACGATTTCAATTCATTGTGGGTTATTAGTAAACAATCAGTAACAAAGTAAACAAAAATTAGTGTCACGGAAGCAGGGTGATTATAACTAAAACCATAAAAAAAAACAGGTTACACTTTATTTTAAGGTGTCCATGTTAGAGAGTAATTGACTAAATGTACTTACTATAGTGTTAGGGTTAGGATTACGGTTTAGTTTAGGGTTAGCTGCATGCAATTATGCATAAATTATAGTTATTACTATAGTAATTACACGAACACTGTAAAATAAAGTGTTACCAAAAAACAACCATACTTGAAATAAAATAAAATAAACGGTAACTGAAATAAAATTAAATATATTACTTACTTTACTAACTTAAAGTACTAAAATAACAAAGTAAAAATTATTTAAAAAAAAAAAACTATTTAGGATTTATTTGAAAAAAATTTAATACAAATATATAAAAACTAATAAAACGGCAAAAAAAACCCCTCTTGATGTAATGAAAGAGGAAAAAAAACTAACTCAAATTATTAATAGAAAATATGAATGATTCTAAAATAATTTCTTATTTTGGATGTTAGATTTCAGAATGTTGACAAATGGATAAAAATGAAAAGCAGTTTATAAATGTACATAATAAATGTAAATAATAGCAATAAAAACAAACCTAATTAATTTTGTGATTAAACATAAGTTAGAAACTTATGGTTAAAAATATAAATTTATTAAAAATTCAAAAAAGGTCTATGCAGCAAGCAACGATATTCCCACAGACTTCCACTGAAAGTGCATTTTTGCGCACACATTTTTTATTTCCGAGTTATTTATCTTGCATTTCATTTGAATTTAACACAACTTTTTTTTTGACTTTTCAGAAGTGTATTTCTAAAAAAGAATGAAATTAACTTTTAATTTAATTTGCACGCCTACAAGTGCTCTCTCGCTCGCATTAAGTTTTGTCTCAGTATCTCGACTTTGTGAAATGATAGAGGGTAAAAAAAGCAGAAAGAAATAAGCGTAAAAAACATCCGAAGCGCACTCAGTGCCCTTTTCCTTCCTGAATGACTGTTATGATTAGATTGTACTTTCAGTGTAATTACGGAATAAGCACTATGTGGCACTAAACAATGAATAAATAAAGACCTCCAGCTCTATCTCCACCCAGATACCTCCCTCCCTCCTCCTTCTCTCTCCTTCCAATCACCTTTCCCTGTTTTCTTCTCCTCTCTCTCTCTCTCTCTCTCCATATCACCTGTCTCGCTAGTATCGCACAGAGAGAGTTATGAAGACACACAGGATCTCATTGCAAGGTCACCCACTCTCTTTCTATCTCGCTCTCTCCCTCTTTTTGTTTGTCTGTAGCGTCTGGCTGGAAAAGGGTTAAGCCAGGAATGGATTTAATTATG
This sequence comes from Abramis brama, assembly GCF_963993115.1. NCBI lineage: Eukaryota > Metazoa > Chordata > Actinopteri > Cypriniformes > Leuciscidae > Abramis > Abramis brama. Next base: position 24,680,971 of record NC_139986.1, on the reverse strand, counting down.
GAATGAATGGAATCACAATGCGCCTGCAGCAAGTTTGTGCCTCCTTATTTATTAAAGCTGCTGATGGTCCAGGTTTGATGAGCCACTTCGGGCATAATTGAGTCATCATACAAAGAGGGTTCCACGCATTCAGAGAGGTTTTATCAGCTGCAAACAGACCTGATTACTGGCAATTACACTCTGATCTAGGAGGATGGTGGTGGGGGGGGGTGGGAGGGGTAACTTGTGTGTTTATAGTTTACCCCAGGAATAATTTCCACATTCATTTTACATGCTAAGTGTTTTTCTGTTGCGGCGTAATAAAGCGCAAAGCGAGAGATAGCGGCGTTTTACTTTCATTTTCCCCCTGCGCTGAATGTCTTACTGTAACCGAAAAAAGGGGAAAGAAAAGAAGAAAATAATTGCAATTGAATGCGCGTCGGAAGGGCGGTTGGGGTTTTTGTTTACATGCTTTTTGAAATGAAAAAGCATGCGGAGGTGTGAAGCAAACAGTGACATATGTCTGAACTGGGTGGAGTTGAACACAATCCATTATTGTACGTCGCTTTGATACTTTTTACTTCAAGGGAAATTAATTACATGCACATCAAAGATTGATCAAATCTAAAAAAAGAAAGAAATATTCACAATGATCGTTCACTATATAGGCCTTCTGCCTAAAAACAAAGGCAGGGAGATGTAAAGAAAGGGGACGCCTGAGATTAGAAGGGGCGGGTGTGTGTAAACGCGAGATATCAGTCTCCATGTACTTCATGCCAGAGACTTTAAACTGTGAAATCTGAGAACTCAAAAAGCTGCTATTTTAACTTCTGTTAGCTCCTGGAATATGAGGCTATGTTTTCTTTCTAGGGCAAGCATAATTAGTTTCAGTATAATTACCTTTAAGTGCATCATCTGTCCCTAGGTCTAATGTGGGAGTAACTTCAAAGATACACTTGTTTCCAACTGTTTAAAGCATTTCTCATCTGATAAATTATTCTATGACAAATCTGCCAGCAAACGCAGATGATAAAACATGGCGTTTGTAGAGCTCCGGAGTTAAAGCTCGTGCAAACAATTCTGCAAAAGTGACCAAATAAATTAATCAATTATAAAGTCATTTAATGGAGCACAAAAATAGATCAAACACTCCTATGAAACTAAACACTATATCAGGTAAAATATCACATAATTAAATATCCATCCATCCATCTATCTATCTGAACTGTACTGAATTATATATTATTTATTATATAATTATAATATTTTTTGGATATATAATACATATCAAATTATGTATATTATATTATGTATATATAATATTTACAATATATATGTCAATATATATATATATATATATATATATATATATATATATATATATATATATATATATATATCGACAAATACAGTATATTGTAATTTTTGCAATAGTAAGAATTCATTGTAATATATACATACATATATACATATACATATATATATATATATATATATATATATATATATATAAAAATATCCATTTGCTAACACATGATACAAAATGTTGTTTGCAATAGTCAAATTCATTATAAATAATACATTTTATTTATTTATTTATTTTTATTAATTCATTAATATATTTTATTAATTGATTCATTAATTCATTCATTGGTTCATTCATTCATCATTCGGTTAATAAAACTGGCTCCAAAAGAGCTAAATAATATTGTCAGGCACTTCAATCAAAAAATAAAAAAATTGGTAAAGTCTGATGGCCTTTACCAAAGCTCCTTTAAAATACAGTCCCATTTGAACAGCGAGAGAGTCTAGTAAAAGACCTAGCTTAGGGACACAAATACATTTCAGAAAAGTTACTGGGCAACGTGAACATATTTATTTATGCTAACAACTGCATTGTCTCTACATCTTCAATTCAAAGGCTGACCTATCGCTTCCCTTAATGTGCTTTGGAGAAGCATAAAAGGGCATCTGAAACGAAAATGAGATGCCACAATCGAGGCCAGGTGTTAGCAGGGACAACTTCCACGCCTGTTCTCCGTTATCAGCACGCACTGATCCGGCCCATTGTCTCAGGACGGGAAGGTATCTCAATAGAGAGGATGCATGAGTACTACCAGGTGGTCGGCAATTTGTTGAAGCCGTGGCTACCATTCCAGCTAAATCCTGGAGCACAAAAGGCAGGTCTCCAGGCTCTGAAGCCCCTGGGTTAAAAAAAAAATGGAAAAAGAGAAAGGGGGGAAAGTAGGCCTATATCACGGGCAGGGATTGAAAGGAGAAGACCCTTTAAACTCCTGATTCCTAATAAGATTGAAATGAACAGCTCGCATGGCAGCTGTACTTTTCCCAGGGTTAATTACCTTTCACTGCACTTGCCTAATGAGTCAGCTGTTCCTGTCATTAAACAACTCCACTTCACCATAGCTTCTTCATCCTCCACAAACACTGGCCCTCCTGTTTGCTCACTTGTTTCAGCAGCATGTGAGACGGAGAGAGGGAAAAAGGGAAAGGTTGCCCTTCATGGCATATGTTTGGAAACTGGCGGCCACTGACAGTGTTGAGCTCTGATTATGAAATTGAACCCCAAAACAATCTGGCAATGCAAGTGAGGGTGAATTACACTTGTAATTTAGATTCACTTCGCATAAATTGCTTTCTTCAAAATTAGACATTTTTTGGGGGGGAAAAGTTACTTTTTCCAAATACACTATAGTGATTCCCAACCTGAGAACTTGAATTATGATTTGTTAAACCTGCAGTTTAAAGCAATGTAAACATGGTGAGGCGGTCAAAGGATTAGAAAAATAAATACTTATACATTTTTTTAATAATAATAGGATAATAATAAATAAATAAATAAATAACAAATGATAATAATAATAAAATATTAATATACAAAAAAATCCTTTATAAGGACAAAATATGATAGTGTAATCTGTCAAGTTTTACACTCAAAGTACAATATATGTGCTAATTACAACGATGGTACCAATTTAAAAAATAATTAATTAAATAGTAATAAATGATAATAATAAAATAATAGATTAAAACCACAACTAATTTGTGTTTAATGTCATTATTTCATTTAATAATGTGTAATCTGTCAAGTTTTACACTTGAAGTAGAATATATGAGCTACTTAGAATTAAAACTGTATCCATTTAAAAATAAATAAATAAATAAAATAATTAAAAAATACATAAATAGATTAAAACCACAACTAATTGTGAGTAATGTCTTTATTTCATTTCCACTATAAGGACAAAAATATGACGATGTATAATCTGTAAATTTGTAAACAAAGTAGAATATATGTGCTAATTATAATAATAGTATCAATTTAAAAAAATTGATATTATAAATTAATTAATTATCATAGATTATGTCATAATTTCAGTTCCACTATGACAAAAATATGACAATGTATAACCAGTAAAGTTTGACACTCAACGTACAATATATGCGCTACTTGAAATAACAGTATCAATTTAAAAAATAAATAAAATAATAATATTAATAGATTAAAACCACAACTAATTGTAATTAATGTCATTATTTCATTTCCACTATAAAGACAAAAAAATTATAATAGTGTAATCTGTAAAGTTTTACACTCAAAGTAGAATCTATGCACTACTTTGTGAGTCACAATAGTTTTATTTGTTTATAAGCAGCTTTAATAGTATTACTGATCATTATTAATTCTAAATATTGTATATGATATATAAAATGAGTTAATATGAGCACAATAGGAACAGTAAAGATGAGGGATACTTATTAACAGGGATAAGTATACTTAACTGAGGGATACTTAATTGATAGCCTTATTAACGTTGTTCTTTGAGGCACATGTGACACTTCACCTCATAACACATGCACAGGCGAACAAACCGACATCTTCAACGCAAACGGTGTCAAATCCCGATATAAAGCAGAGCGAGCAGGTCTATAACACGCTGGAAAGTCCTCTTTGGCATCTACACAGACACCAGCACCATGAGCTCAGCTTCAGCACATCTCCGCTGTGCTGTCATCATTTCAGGCTGGATCCTGCAGCTCAGGCTGTTCGGGGAGTTTTAAGTGATTTTTGCCAGTGTGTGGCGAAATCCCCAGGCCACCTGGATTACAAACTCTAGTCCTTTAACTCATGCCAGTCTAAATCCATGTTAACTCGGATTTACCTCTGGCATAGGAATTCCCAGTCCGAGTAAGCTTTGTTTGGAAAGAGTTGCGCCTAAGTATTTTATGCATTAAAAAGAGGTCTAGTGGGGAATTCTGATTTAACTAAAATGTCCAAACGGGCTGAGGGATCAGGATCATGGATTTATGAAGTCTCATTCTGTAATCTTCTAATAAACAGAATGGATGCGTGCACACTTTTGTCATAAACTTGTTTTTACAACTTGCTTTTAAGGTGCTTACAATAAATGAGGCCTACGCAAGAAATAAACTCCGAGAACATCTGCAAACATTTCTGTAATTGCCTTATTTTATCCTAATAACTACAATGCTTCTGTTAGCATAAGTGTAGAACAACAGCACACACACACACACACACACACACACACACACACACTACTATTTAAAGCTAATTATATTAATATAAATATATATATAATTACTATATGTAACTCTATAACCCTATATGGAAAACTTTTTGCATTTTTAGAATTAAAAAAAATCTCTATTTTTATATGTATAATACACAAATTCTTTTTTCAAAATAAAAACATCCCAAAATGTCCTCATAGGGAAGTTCAACTCACTTCTAGGGACAATCGTGCATGCACGCACACACACACACACACACACACACTCACGTGACCCTACAGTGAGGTCACACTATTTTCTACTTAAAAGGTCAAAAAAGCCACATTATGAGTTTAAAACAAGCTTCCCAGACCAGCAGATGGAACTTACACATGATTATATGCATCAGTAAAATGAATAATCTTTAAGGAAATGTAAATTTGACTTAACCCCCTGGATTTAATAAAGAGGATGGATTCTGAACACTCTTAACCCATATTCTCATAGCCAGTGAAAAAAAAATAGATATGCATCTTTCAAAGGACCAAATGTTCAATAGAGAAGTACTTTATAAATTAAAGTTGTTTCAATTTCCAGATTTCAAACTCTCTACATTTGCTTTTATCAGATTGTGATTGACCACAACTTTAGATATTACATTGAGTGTGTGTGTGTGTGTGTGCATCACATCTGAACCACACACTTATTTAAAAAATAACAAGCCATGTCGCAAACTATAAAATATTCATTTTCAATATTTCTGCATTTATGCCATATCTAAATGTTATGCCAAATTTGTGGGAAACCAAAATCGCTATTTTATATTATAACAAAAAAATTATTAAAAATAACTAAATTACACAAATTAAAAAAAAAAAAAAAAAAAATGGTAGACATGAAATATCGGTTTAAAATTCTTTTTTTTTTTACTTTAACCACATTATTAAAAGCAACTGTGCGGAAGCAAACTTTGAGAAAAACAGAAAAAAAATCAATTGACCCTCTGATTCAACAGTCATCCTGAAATAATCAGTTAACCATGTAGCGTAAAGTCCACTAAATCTGGCTTTTGACTCGCATCTTGGAAGAACCAACTTTAGTTTTCCCTGCAATACATGTACGTCAACTCACCATGCATATGATCAAAAGCCACGCTTCCCAAAGCAGAACTAAACAAAAACTACTAGTTCCCAAATGAACAAGCTTCACAGCTAAAGATGAGGACGTTGAGGCAAACACAAAAGTAAAGCGTGCATACGGAAAGACAAACAATGTATTAATTACAGTGAAGAGTTTTATCTAAAGAAGAGTGTCTCAACTCTGACTCAGAAACATGCTTCCAGGAGCATCACCCCTCTCAAACACGACCCTGGAAATGACAGCGTACGAAAAGCACTGCACTTGTCTTGATGCATTTCACAGATCAAGCCCTCCATCCAGCCAAGCATCTTTCTCACCCCCCAACCCACCTCTCCACTTCCCTCTCTTTCTCTTAACAAACACAGACGGACACAAACACAGTCAGCGGGTTAGTGAAGGGCCACCTGACTTACCACATCTACGCGAGCTTTTCACAGCGACATGAAAGGTGTTGTTAGTGGAGAGCAGAGGAGGTGGGGTCGGGGTTACGCCGTGTCTTGCTGTTGTGTCGCGTGGCGAGAGGGGAAAGCGAGTGCTTTGGGTCTCTATCCCCCCAGCTCGCCCCCCTTCAGCCTTTGTGTCATTCATTTAACCACCAATCTCATTAGGCAGCGACGCACAATGGGCTGAACTATTTTCAGTATAAATATACCACATGGTGACCCTCAAGGTATAACTTATGAAGGACTGTCTAATCTCATAAAAGATGGATAAATAAAAAAAAAGCAAAGCAAAAGTCAAAAAATGAATTAATAAATAAATAAAGATCAGAATGCTTTCATATATGAACCTAAATAAAACATCAGTTTGTGGCTTAACATATTGAACATGAATATAGCAAATGCAATTTATAATATTTAAATGTTAGTATTTATTAATAGTTAAAAAAAATGCAAAATTAGGATAAATATGCTGTGTAGAATTAGCATAAATATTCTATTTAAATTTAAGTACATAAAGCATATCAAACTATTAATTAAATATCAAATATTTTAAAATTCCTATGCATTTTTTCTTTCGTATTTTTATTTCTTTAATCACTTTATGCTGTGACAATGACTAAAAAAATAATGAAAATTGTGCTATTTTTTCTTTAGCAAAAGAAAGTGCACTGGCAATTTCACTCTTCAAAACAAAAAGAAACGTGTTTAAAAATCAAAGCGATGTAAATATAAAGTGTAACACTATAAATGAAAAAATTCTGATTTATATATTTTTATAAAAAAAACATTTCCTTAATTTTTCTACTGTGAGCATGCTGAAATAAGGTACATTATTGTTACTCCAAAGTTTTGGGAAAAATAATAAAGATATAGAGTGCGTTGCCAAAATCCCTCTTCATAAAGTATTTTAAAATCAAAGCGATGCAAATATAAAACATGAATAGATAAAACATAGCAAACTATTAATGAAAAATTTAATATTAAATAAAAGGACCATGACTAAAAAAAACATATACTGTTACTTCAATTACTACAGTGTTTTGGGGGAAAACAATGCAAAAAAAATGCTAAAAATGCCAATATCGCTCTTGAAAACAAAAAGAAATGTGTTTTAATATCAGAGCGACGTTTGGTAACGTTACACAGGCTGCTGTGTCCTTCTGACTCCAAAATTGTCTTTCTACTCATAATTCCATGTAAAATGCATTAAGGTGGGACTCACATTAGTGGCAGCTGTCCATAATCAGCAGGGACATGTCTATTGGCTAACTTGACCCATGTCAGTAGACAAAACAAACAGAGACACACACACACACCATTAAAAAAAAGATTTCTAAAGCCTAGGACTTGCCGAGCGAGGTCACTGGAGATTTTCCAGACAAACGCAATCCGGAGGGGTGGTGGATGGTGTGTGTGTGTGTGTGGTGAAGGGGTGGTGTGTGTGTGTGTGTGGTGAAGGGGTGGTGGATGGTGTGGTTAAAGGGGTGGGGGGTGGGGGGGGGGGAGAATAAAAAAGGACAGGCTTAGAATCTCATTTTACCAGACCGCACACAATCTGGGCTCCCACTGAACTATCTCTGCCTGACCGCTTTCTATTTATCCCTTATCAGTGTTTACCAACCGCTACTTCTCTTTCATTCATACTGTGCGGCAGTTCTCTTACTATCAGTCAACAGCTGACACCATGGAACAGCCTCAAAGGCATAGGAAAGGATCAAAACTGAACCAAAGCTGTTTAAACAATACAACAGAGGAAATAAATTCATAAATCCTAATTCTTCCCAACCCACAAGGGTGCAGACAGATCCTTTATAGTTAGGCCAACAAACACACCCGCAGCCAATGAGGTAACACTGCTATCAAGGTAGATGCTGAAATATATTCAGAGGGAAAAAAAGTGTCAAAAAAGGCCCATGTAATTTTAATTACACAACATGGCTCACTGCCTTTTCCTGCTTTACTTTTTTACTTACTTCTATTTTTGCCCGAGTACAAATTGATCTTCATGCTGGATTTATTTAATTTTTTTTCAGTTCGCACAATCACATTCGGTTATCTGTCATATGAAAGATATCTGCCTACAGATTCAAAGAAACATTGCTTAAATCTCTCACAAACGCTTAAGCCAATCAGATGGAGAGGATTCAGTGGCTTTTGTTTTCATTTGGACATTTTCAGTTAATTGCGAATATAATTCTGGAGTCATCGCATCAAACGGTCGGTGCTAAAAATCAAACGTTGCTCTATTGTGTGTAATCTTCCTGCCATGCTCTTGATTTCACTTGCATTTCTCCAACACACACACACACACACACACACAGCGCTCTGTTTTCCTGGACTACTGTTCAAAAGTTAAGTAATTAATTACATTCAGTCTATCACCAGCTGCTCCACAGCAGATGGAACATTTTTAAAACCTTGTTGAATTAAACCCACAAAATTCATTTGCCTGGATTAACCAAGTGAAGTTTGTGCATGGATGGCTTTGTGCAAGGGGTTCAGAAAAAAAAAAAAACAGGTAACAAGATGTTACACGGGTACACAATTACCATGTGAACGTTTCAGTGTCGTATCTCTTGATTTATTGGGCTAAAATGGCATTGCAAATGGCAGCGTGTTGATGTTTAGCATTACGAAGCTGAACCGAAGTGTTAATTTGAGTTGTACTGGGAGTTTCACTCGTGGTTTGAATGTTTTCTAACAGCTGAGTAGGCGTAAACGAGCAGGTCAAAAGGTCATGAAGGTTAAAGCCGAACCCAGATGACCTTCAACAAAGCCGAGGCCGGTTTGTGAGGGAGAGAGAGTCTGTTCAGCACCAGTTTGGTGAGCAGCACCATGGACAGTTCCCTGATCTCTCACACGACTGGATGAAACTGTTGCGCTCCTGTAATGAGCCTGACAGTGGAAGATAAGACATCATTCAGCTTGCTTAAGCGACACAATTCAGTTGACTTTGCTTTAGTAGTGGTGAATGACAAAACGAATAGTTAAAAGGTGATGCACGTAATCTGATTTATTAGAGATTTTGGCTTTAAACAAACAAAACTACTGTACTTTTTAGTTAAATGTTCTGTTAGATTAACAAAATACTGGCATTTTCACTAAAATATTATTTTATGAAGATTGTCTTTGCATAGTACAGTACAAAACTGCATACAAATCAATGTAATAACCACAGTGTAGTAATATGATGATTCATTTGTTAAAATTACGTTGACTAATTTTAGATAACAAAACATTCACTAAACTAGGTGTTTTAAGTAATAAATATTTTTGGCCTGAGAAAAAGTTCTTGTATTGAAAGTGTTCATCAACAGCAATGAAAAATATAATTAGAAAATTAACCTGTTGACATGGCAGTGACTCCAGAATTAAATTTCAATTTAGAAAATTCAGCTCGCATGTGAAGTTAAAGTGTACTGCTTTATAAAATGCCATTGCAACATAAACAGTAATAATTTCTAAGAATGAAAATTTCCTTCATGCACACATCCAGGTTTAGCTCATCTAAAAGTTTCAAACGTAAACCCTCAGACAAAAACACAATGCTAAAGTCTGTTTTATCCATGACGCCACATGAACACATATCTGAGCTTGCTTTCCAGGTGGCAACTGCTAAAAACCAAACCGAAACCAAAATGCCGTACAACCTAAAGACAGCAGGATAGAAGGCAGTGTTAACGCAGCCTGAAGCCTGAAAGTTTGAGATGAAAGACAGGAAGGGCTGTGTGTGCTCAGCTGCTGTACCGAAAGCCCAAGCTTTGTGCTAACACACAATGCTAACACGTCTAAGACTCGCTTTAAACCCTCCGGCACACGCACAGCGACTTTCATTTAGGTAGACAACATCTACTGTTATCTGTGTGATTAAAAATAGGTCATTCTTCTTCAAATACACAGTTTGAGCTGTCTAATCTGCCCTTGCGCCCTCTGAATCCTAGAGCGCACAGAAGTCGCTTTCAGCGAACAATAAAGCTAATCTCAAAAAAGTAAAAAATGTATAAAAAATACAATAAAAGCTAGGGAAAAAAATCTGAATTTTACTTTTTAAAACAATAAATAAATAAAAAAAACGTATATTTTATTAAATAAAAGATTAAGTAAATGTTACAATTCTAAATTCTAATTCCCATTCAAAACTTTTCTTTTGTACTAAGCTGTCAACACCAACACATCCTGTCAGTTCAAAGACAAACAGCTCGATTTGATAGCCAAACACCGACCACAGACGGCTACAGCTACTGTCACATCAAAAAAAAAGAAAAAAAAAGAAGCGTAGCACCAACCTACTTGACTGCTGCTGAAAGTTAGCTGCGGATTGTGTGGTCCCTGCTCGGCTGATGCTCTAGCGCTGGAGCCGGTAGCTTTTGAAAGGTAGTCCCCAGGAATATGACACACTATGTCTGTGACAGCCCCGAGATAAGCACCTGCGTTCTGCTCTCTTTCTACGTCACACCTCCCTATTCACAAGCTCTCAATATGATGCACATTTGCACATCAACAGCAACCCCTCCACTACCACACACACACACACACACACACTTCACTCCACTCCCACATCCGTAAAACATAAAAACCGGCGCACAGAGGGGAGGAACAGACAGTTTTTTTTTCTCTCCACATGCACACACTGATTTATCCTGCTCTTCCTAACATGTGCATGCAGGTGCGTGTTTGCGTTGAATTGCGTCTCTTAGAAAGCTAAACTTTCACGTATATATTGTTGTGATGGGGGTTTGGGCATATGTCCTTCCAAACACACCCCCCCTTTACCCCATCCCACTCCACCCACAATCTCTCCTCCCCCCATATCAGTTACCATGCAAATGAGATGGAATGTCAGCCTTCGGTAGCAGATGGTCAGAGATGATAACAATGGCTCAACAGACCAGTTCCAATGTCTGCCACTTTATTGCTACGGAAACAACAAGCAGAAGTATATGTAATGAGAGGTCGGCCTGGTGGATGTTTTTTCCTTATTTGCACTCCATGCCCTTTCTGAAATGAGTCTTACCCCGGTTTTATGCTATTATGTATTGCACGAGTGCTGCTGGGTCATTCTGTGAAACAGATGAGGTGATTTTTGACAGTCATTTTGTGAGATTGGGAATTATTAATCAGATAAATGATGCGTTTTAGTGTTAATAAATTGCCGTGTTAAAGTCGGCATGAAACATAGATTATTATTATGACATATTTGGCTTCTCAAACAAGAAAAATGTTGGGAAGGGACTTGATTTTGTTCATCGGGAACTGACTGGTTCGTTGGACAGTTGTGGTTTGCTATTGGTGGATCTCATGTGAGTGACAGGTTGCCCCGCCCTCGCGCCAGTAAACACATCATCAGAGAAAGGAGATGGTTCTGCAAGAAGGAGGGGAAGTTATTTTGACTAAATTAATCTAATGCTGATATTTCCAGCACGGTCTCATGAGAAGAGGGAACAATTTGCTAGAGATACCAAATCTAAGCCTAGACCAACAATAAAGCCTTAACCCTTAAACCTCAAAACCAAAATTATAATAGGAAAATAAACTGTGTATAAAACTGTGTTTTAGTATAATCCAAATTGTACAATCTCATATAATTTCAGCAAGTCGTACAAATAATTACGAGTTATCATACAAGTGGATATTCTGATAAATTGAAAAATTATGAATAGTTCACTATTATTCACTATTATTACTAAAAAAAATATTATTAACGGTTGAAATTTTAAGATTAGTGGATAGAGATTATATGAAAGGGGTGCCTTTTCCAGGCTTTAAATATATATATTGTTTAAAGTTTATATAACATAAAAAAATGTGTTTACTCTTTTTCTTATTAATGATGTGTTAATAAGTTGCATTGTACATAATTATACTTTTAAAGAGATAAAGGCAGTTTTACCATTGAATTTGACCTTAAAAGACATTTAATGCTGATATTTCTCAAACTTTTCAATGATCAAATTTATTATAATCCTATATAGACCTTACGTAGCACCACCCCTTTTCAGCGCTGCGCTCGTTGTGTTCTGTCTTACGGTTTGTATTTTCACAGCATGAAGGTAAGATCTTACGGATTTATGAAAGAACCGCTTGTTTTAAAACCTTCTCGGTCAACTAACATCTGTTATGACATCCACTTCAAATATTACAATTCTCAAGATAACTGTAAATCCACTAATTACTCCAGCTAATTACTCTTAAACAGTGATGCCATAGAAATATACACAGCTACCGCAAAATCAGAAGTTCAAACCCAAAATTCTAAAGATCATGTTTCTCTGGTGCATATGAAACGAATTGTTCCCTTCTGACAAATATAACAACAAAAGTTAAAATGTTAAAATATATTTTATAATCAATAGTGCTATCAAATCGATTAATTGCGATTAATCGTATCTAACAAAAGTTTGTGTTTATATAATATATGTATGTGTGTGTGTGTGTGCGCATATATGTTTAAATATATAAACGCACGCACACACACACATATATGTACATACAGTATATATATTATAGAAACACAAACTTTTATATTAGACGCGATTAATCACGATTAATCGATCTGACAGCACTAATAATCAATTGTTTAAATAATACATTATATGCATGTACATTATACATTAAAAGTTACTTGATTTTGACTGATACATTTAATGCATTTTAAAGCTTTACCCAAAAGGCATCAGCTATCCTAAAATGGGCTATATCATACAGAGACACAACTGTCACTCGTTTTGTAGAGTGACCCGGCCCATGGGTTTGACGCTGTTTGGTGACTTAGAGAAGCAGGACTAGTAATTACTGGAGTGATGAGGTGTAATTTCTCCCTGTAGACTATCACTTTTGAGAAAGGTTGGGTAAGGGGGGCCGTCTGGAGGACACCGCATATACAGGGTGTGACAATAAAAAACCCAGCGGCAATGATGTCACGGCACTCCTTCAGCCCGCTGACTTTTGTAAATACACACGCGTGCAAATGTACACCCATCGGCGAGAGCAAACAGCGAGTGAGCCTTTAACAAATAGAGTCCGGATTACAATGACAAAGAGCGCCACACTTCTGGAGGGCGAGGAGAGGGTTTGAGGGGGGACGCCCATGGCCAAGTCCTCAAAATGAGTGAGGGGCCCACAAGATGCTCCCATCTGACGTGTCTCCGCATGTGTGCGTGCGCGCGTATATTCTTGCCAAGACCCCTTTCAACCCCCTCCTTCCTCGGGTTCAGAGAAAGCTCATATCTGTTTTGTTCTTCTCTCAAGAGGATAAGGCGCAAGCACAATGTCCGGCGAGTTTTTCATCAGCCGAGCGTGAATTTTGAGGAACAGAGACAGAAGGGCAAGTCATTACAAAAGGTTTGGCGGTTGATCTTGTTGTAGATTTCATTTGAAAGTCTAATTCCGCAACTGCTTTCGGGGAGGTTTGTCACTTCTATATGTGTGAGGGGACAGATTGCGTGGCCGTCGGACGCACTTACAACATTAAACTACATGTTTCTTTCTTCCGTAATCTCCCGCAACACAAGTGAAGAGTTGTCGCTACAAGCGTCTTACTTAATGGAAAACCTGTCTCGGGTGATCTCGAAGATCCAAAGACCGGGCAATCTGATTTCCAGTGCATTCGGTCAAGACGTCGCTGATCTCTCGTAATGTGCCGAGACAGCTGGCGAAAGAAAAAGAACATGACACATAAATAAGTTTTAAAAGGGATCAGCTTTGTTACAACAGTCTTGATGAATCAAAACATCAGTGGACATGAAACAAAGAAAATCCTTGCACTTGAATATTCTGTTGTTGAAAGTACAATATTTAATGGTGCACATACTCTTCCATCGAGGGCATGCGGTCCAGAGCATCAGGAAGTGAATAAAAGTGCATTCTGGGTGTTTGATTTGGGGTTTCATAAAAAAAACATGCCACAATAGGTGTATATTAGAGGGAAAATTAGAGCTAAAGTGGGCGAAATGAAATGACATGTCACACAAAGGTCTGCGTTTTTAAAGTACACTGCATGTTTGGAGAAAATGTTTGATTGCGTTTATAAAAGTATCACACTGGGTCACACATAATGTCTAAAAGCTTTTTGCATTAGTCCGCCAATTATGTAAGCAAAGTTAAATGCATCTGGAACCTGTTGTTTATGTACCTTAGTCAATCCTACACGCGCTATGTCGAATAACTCTATACTTTTGATAGAAATGCTTACTGTGACACATTTACTGCAGTATTCGGAAGATTGTTCCTAACATTTTGAGAGCTCAATTACAGCGCTCTAATCCAGTGAGCTCAAAAAATATCCGACATATTTCGTTGGCCTATTAGCACCTAATTAGTTCATGAAAACTGAGAATTATGTTGTTTACTCACCCTCATGTTGTTCAAAAACAGTATGACTTACTTTCTTGTGTGGAACACAAAAGGAGATTCGCACTTCTCTGTTCCATACAGCGGAAGCATATAGTGGCCAAGGGCTGTCAAAAGGACTCTAAAAAGAACAAAATTGCACCATAAACGTAGTATTTATGACGCGTGCACTGTATTTCACAACACTGTAAGTCATACAATAGCTTGGGTGTGAGAATCAGTGAAAATCTTCACTTACTTTTTACATCCACTATAGTTGACAAATTTAATTGATGCTTCAGCATATTCATAATTAACGTTCTGTGATAACTACAAGACTTGTGAGAACCGATGTCATCATTTATGCCAAACCTGCATTGATGCACAAATGTAAGAGCACTACAGTTGAGCGATTTTTAGATTTTCAGCGAATATATTTTTACATTTTTAAAGATTTGAAACATAGATCTGAGATTTTTTGGGACAGCTAGGCTTATTGCGTGAGAAAAAGCTTGATATTATGAAGACATGATAAAAAAGGCTATTATAGAGGTACTGTACTGAAGCCAAAATAATTATTAAAATATTATCTAGAAAATATTGACTTTGAATTTTAGTAAGATTTATTTTTTACTTTTATTTAGCAAGGATGCATTAAATTGATCAAAAGTTACAGTAAAGAGATTTATAATTTTATAATTATAATTTTGAAATACATGCTTTCTTTTTATTAAAGAATTCTGAAAAGAATTATCACGGTTTTCACACAAAAAAAGCAGCACGACTGTTTACAGAATTGATAATAATCAGAAGCTTTGCATCACAGAAATAAATTACATTTTAAAATATATTCATTTTAAATTGTAATAATATTTCACAATATTACAGTTTTTACTGAATTTTTTATCAAATAAATGCAGCAGAGGCCAAAACTTTACAAAAAAATCAACCCCAAACTTTTAAACGTTAGTGTAAGTGTATATATTTTCTAGCCACTATTATATAATGTTCGATGTATAAACCTGAAGAAAAACATTTTTAATAAAAATGTTAATGTAATATTTGTATAGCATTTGTCACAAAATGCGGTTTTAAAGCCCTAAAAAATACCTCAAAACAATCTTGTTGCCCCCTGAGGGTCCCTGGACCCTGGTTTGAAAACCCCTGATCTACAGCCCAGGTTTTATGGACTAATTTACTAATTTTATGATGCTTTTTTTCTCATTTTGGTACCTCGACAGCTCCAGCCCCCATCCATTTTGATTGCATGAGCAGCATGAACATTCTTCCAAATTTGTCCTTTTGAGTTCTACACAAGAAATAAAGTTGAAACAACACGAGAGAGAGTAAATGAGACCATTTTCATTTCGGGTGAACTATAAAGGCCTAAAAAGAAATGTATCACACACACAGCGCCATTGTCATGACAAACTCTGCTTTGCTCAGGTGCAGCAAATTGTCTTAACAAGGCGCATAATAAGTGGAATGGAGTCCATCTGTGTCCACTGATAGTGTGTCAAATGGTTTAAAAACACCTGTGAGAGAGACTCACCTGTCCATGCCTGCTTTCTCAATCAAAGCAAGAGCGTCCTGAGCAAATGCTAATTATAGGATGCCAACCAATACCTGGAGAACAGCTTGATCAGATTAAAATAATTTGTAGATCATTGGATTTGTATGAAAATGTCAGTGACACTGACTCCTGCGTTTTGGATTCGAGGTTCGCTTCTTGAAATCTATAAGGTTTTGAAACTATAGGACTCACAAGTGCAACAACCTAAAGTCCTCCAGGGATGTATGCGGTGTGTTGCTGTGGAGCTGGTTAACAAGGTGGTCTCCAGCATCGCCTGAAGTGATTATCTATGCCTTCCTAACTAGGTGCCTCCATGGACCTGTGGGCAGAATAGCAGATGTGCACTCATATTTGGGTAACAGAAATCCAAATTCAGTCTAGATGCAATGCAGGAACACTCCATTGTGTCACACATCTGCCCAAAATAACCAATATCACTGAAAAATCAAGGAATAGTTCACCCAAAAATTAAAATGGTCATTATTTACTCACCCTCATGTTGTTCCAAACATGGATGACTTACTGTCTTCTGTGGAACACAAAATATATTTTTTTATCAATAACATATATATATTTGTTATTGGAAGGAAAGATTATCAGTAAATAGCAACATCAACTTCAGTCCGTTTCTCACACAAAACTATCAGTGAGGCTTAAGAACACTTGTAATAAAGCCATGAACTAAAAATGTTCATTTTTGGATAAACTAATCCATTGAGTAGTCATAGAGATACTAACTTGATCATAATTCAGGATCGTGATCAGTATAGCTCTGATACAAAAGCCTAGTGGGATGCATCCCAACAGAAATAGAACCTCATAAGGGTTTGATTTGCAAGATTATACTGTAAAAATTACGTGCACCACTCAAATAACGCTCCCCGTGTGGATTGCATTGAACTGATTGCATGAACTGATTCCAACACTGACATGTGATGTTAGCATGCTGCTAACGCTCTCTCCTCTCCACCTATAGCTGGTGTGTGTGAGCGCACTGGCACCGTTGTACTGTGGCTGCCGTCGCATCATCCAAGTGGACGCTGCACACTGGTGGTGGTTGAGAGATCCCCTGACTGGATTGTAAAGCGTTTTGTGTGTACAGTAGTACATATGAAAGCGCTATATAAATGCCTCATTCATTCATAATACAGCCTGACACTCAAATCAACAGAAACCTCTCTGTGAAACCTAAAGATAACATTTATAATACAAACTGATATGAAACTAATAGGTCAGAAAGATTATATTATAGTATCCAGTCTCTCTATGAACAAAGAATTTAGCTTGACCCGTCTCATGTAAAAATGTTATGAACTGTGGAAGATGATATAGAATCCCACGGTGTAAATTGAATGGGTTGAAAAAATCATTTGTGCCTGCATTGATTAAATTGTTAAATAAGGATTTTTTTATGTGTATGCATTCTGTGTTTGTCTTGTGGGTTACACTTTATTTTGATGGTCCATTTTAGACATTCTACTAACTACAGTATAAGTAACTTTGCAACTACATGTTAACTAACTCTTATTAGAGTATTAGTAGACTGTAACAGACTTTTAGTAGACTGTTAATTTAGGGTTCGGTGTTAAAGTTTAGGAATAAGTTGACATGTTGTTGCAAAGTCAGATTTCTTTTGGGGAGCATCAAAATCAAGTGTTATCAGATATTAAGCAGCTAAAACTCTAATGACTGCTAGTTACATAGTTGCAAAGTTACTTATAGTTAGTAGAATCTCTAAAGTGGACCATCGAAATAAAGTGATACCCAATTGTGTTTATAGCCGTTTTGTATGAGTAACAAGTGATATAGAAATGTAGACCACACCAAATTTCCCCATTGGGAAATTCATAATGTACTTTGGCTATTGGCAATTATTTATGAAAAGATATACATTACAAAGTTAAAATGCGTTATAATATTTGCAGATTCTTGTTATTTCAGATCTGAAATTTGGTTGTTTGTCAAGTCTTTTAATGGATTATACTTTCTAAAGGTGAAAATGAATAGATAAGTATGTGATTACAATTGTTCATTAGATCATATAACGCATTATAAGGTGCATTGTGAGGCATAATTAATGCATTACAAAAAAAATAACTTAAAGGCTTCAAGTAATGTGTTACCCAACTTTCTACTCAACATCTGCACATTTTCACTTTATACACCGTATAATTCATATTTCTCTCACCTTGTCCACCATCTTGGGTTAATTTTTTCACTGAGTTTGTTGCAATGCATTATGGAATTGCCTTCTCCCTGAACTAAAACGAGATGTTTAAGAAGGCAGCATTATTTAGCTCCCGTCTAGGTAGTCAGCTCACTAGGATTTGGAATAGAGCCAGACAGAGTAGAAAAAGGTAAGTTTCTGCAAATGTTATCACGTGATCTATATCAATATGCATGATCTAACAATACAATTTCCCATATATAGCAACCTTCCGCACCTCTTTAAAAACAATAAATAAAAACACAAGAGGAAGCGAGCACAGTGGACGTCAAGGATTACCGAATGTAAATGAGTATACTTTGATGTTGACTGTGTGGGATGGGATAAGATTTTCTTTACTGTGGGATTTACTGATTCCTCAACTTTGCAATAGCAGAGGTTAATCTGTCTTAGACATATTGTACAGCATTTTACATGCGCAATATATCCGTGATATTAAAAACTCTTCTAACAAACTGTGTCTTTCTATCACGTCGAGATTGGTCTTTAATACTGGAGCGCTACAATGGCGTGTTGAGCCCGCGCTATTCAGTGGCATACTTGAGAGTCCAAATAACCCTCTTATTAATGTGGATGACAATGTTTTGATTGCATCCAATATGGCACACTGAATCAGCATGCAAATGCCCTTTGAGCAAAACAAAGACATTGATTATGAGGTAAGTTTCTTCGGCACAAGTAGCCCGCTTGGTGTGATTAATCGGCCTGTGCCATTGATTTCCCTTTGTTTAGATCTTTGCTAACTTTTCAGGAGATACAATTATAATTTGTTCGCTAACAATAAATCCAATCTAGCGTGCTCAAAGAAAACCTTAATAAGGTCTTCCATGTTATTTGTCCTTTCAATAGCCAACTGAATACATCTGAAGAGAGCAGGGGAAAAACAGGTCGGTCTCCTGACAGTGTTGATTTGTTTGTTTGAAATGCGCTTCGACAGTATTTCCAAACAGAATGGAGCCTAATACAGGAGAACTAGGCTGAAAAGATGAACGCCGAGGTGACTGGAGATGTTTGAATCATAATGGCACAAGTTCAGATCCCAAGCCAAAGTACAGGTATATATTTCACCTATTTGGTTAGGCTCGGCTTTGTCACGCTTTTGCGGTAACGCAACAAAAGCATCAGATGCATCAGAGTTCAGGCAATACAATGTACTATTAGCATTTGCAAGTCAAATGCACGTGTTCCATCAAAGTACTCCATCAAAGAGCATTTGCGACGTTTCTCAGATTTAGTACTTTGAAAACTCACCCCCACCCCAGATACGGAGTCTCTCTGACTTCTCGCATCATCTCTCCAAGACACTGATAATACGATTTCAGTGTTTCTTTTTTTTTTTTTTTTTTTTTTTTGCTGTTGAGAAACAAACTGGATTATGAAGAGATCACTACATAAACAGCTTTCTAAAAGGAGCCAGCTATTTTAAAAGAGGCTGAAGGAATGCAAAGAGGGATTTAAATTTTAATTTGAATTTATTCCAGCAAGTGAAAGGTTCTTTTGAGAGGGGATTTCGGCAAAGATGATGGTATTTAAAAGTGATAAACAAGCATCTAAACCTCCAGTAAAATGCAGACATTTCTTCTTCTTTCGAACACAGAGGCGAAATAGGGCTTGCTATGGTCACAGCTGTCAACCCACAACAACACGAAATGTAAACTGAAACATCTTGCACAGATAAGCATTGCAAGCGCGCAGCCTTCAACTGGAAAGTTTCTATGCCGAATGCTGAGCATTACAGGAGGGAATGTGTGGTTCATGTCAGGGTTATTATCGGTAACTGAAACTAAAAATTAAACTATTAAAAACATTTTTGTTGATTAAAAAAAAAAAAAAAAAAAAAAGTAAAATAAAATATAAATATTATATGTTGTAGAAATGCTGCCTTAATGGCAAATAAGTTGAAGTGCTAAAATTACAAGCTAGAAATTAAAAACTAAAAAAAAAAAAAAAAACGAAAAGTGACAAAAGTACATAAATTTAATAAACATAAAAAAAGCATATAATATATATATATATATATATATATATATATATATATATATATATATATATATATATATATATATAACATATATAAAAATACTAAAATAATATATATATATATATATATATATATATATATATATATATATATATATATATATATATATATATATAACATATATAATATAACTATAACAATATATAAAAATACTAAAATAACACTGGTTAATGTGTGCCGGACAGCCCACTTTGAGCAAAATCATGCTCGAAAGGTTGTGGATTGTGTAACAAAATCTGAAATTCAGAATGAAAAAAAAAAAAAGACATCAACATGCATTTTAAATGCATTATTAATCAACTTTCTCTTTTACAATGACTGGTCATATTGGGAGAAATCAGTAATCCCGAGCACAGAGACCCATGAAAACATTGTATCTACTATAAGCAACTCTCTGGCTTTTCGCACACTGGTCACAAGCAGCATAAATCGTGAGTTTAGTGCGTATGTGACATACATAGAACACATACCACACAAACAAAGAGTTACATCATGCTGTTGCATGGTTAATCCGATCACGGCCAGTCTTTATGCCTTTGCTATCTTCAGCAAATGCCGCCAAAAGTGGCAAGTAAACCATTTAACAAGAGTCTAAGAGAATGATTACAGAACCAGGACCGGATACGATTTCACACTGCTGGATAGCTCAATCGCATCTCCCAAACAGGCTTAAAACTGGAGAAACACTATAGGGCATCACTTTTTTCCAGTTTTGCAAATATTCTATTCTAAAGGATGCCGGGAAAGTAACTTTTGAGTTGGCAAACTGGATTGTGCACGCTTTGAAGAGCATATCACAACAATATGGTATAGTCGACAAGTAAAACAAGCTGAAAAGAAGCCTAATATATACAAATAATCATTAGGATAGAGAGGGTGCCATTTTGAGATGAGTGGTTCTCAACTGGTTTTGTTTCACAAACCACATTTGAAATTGGACGTGATATTACGACAAAATGCAAAGGCTAAACAACATGCAAATTATTAAAAGGTAATATGTGTAATTTTTCTTAGATGCTAAAATATTTTCTTCTATTATAGCTACAAATTTAGTAATTCATAGGTGAAGTTTCCTCAAAAAGCAACATTGTTAGAGTATCCCAACACAGCAATGATGTCTCTGTGACTTTGGGGCGGGGCTATCTTTTTTTCACCAACCAATGGCAGATGGGACGAGTGTCTGGGTTAATCTGTTTAGAAACAATCATTATTTGTGCAATTTTGTTAGCCAATGCTAGTGGCACAGAAATGTCATACTTCATCTTTAAAATGTCATATGAATAGTAAAATTAACAATTGTGTAAAACATAAAACTAATGCAAAAAAACACTAGGCAAACTTATTTTGTATTATGTGCATGTTAGCTGCTTATTAGCATGCATGTTACTAGAATTTAGGCTGTTTATTAGTACTTATAAAGCACATATTAATGCCTCATTTTGGATGACCATATTCTACATCCCTTAATCCTACCCAATATATACTATTACTGTGCTATACACACACATTTTTGTATAAAAATGTTTTAAATGCAATATATTTGATAGTATATATGAACTTAAAAAAAAATAAAGTCCATCTATGCTCCAGTTTATTAAATTCTCAGGAATTATCTTTTCCTGACAGAACAAGGTTTGTCTGGTCTCAGTTCACTTTTCGCCATCCATTCCTGGATTTAGCCAGGCAACTCTCCTGAAAGCACAGAACAATTGGTAATGCAGGGTGATGGCAATGACTGGAGCATTGTCTCAGGGGACAGCCAGTTTCAATAGGCTCGGAAAGGCAATCCAAAAGGTGCAGATGACAATGGCTTTGTTGCTATTTATGCAGAGCAGATAGCCGGGCATTGAATCAGGCCTCCCCAGAGCCACGAGAAAGACCTCTGAGAAACGTACAAAACAGGTGATAGGAGGGACATATGCTGCGGTGGATCCAGCCACTTCCGAACGGAAGCAGAGGCAAAGAAAGTTTGATGACAAAGTGCAAAGGAGAAAAATTAAAGGCATGGATGATATTCAGGACTTCCTTCTTAAGTCATCTTTCTGAACTTCTCCTCAGAAACACCAGTAGCCCTTAATGGAACTTTCATTTGAAATAAGTTATTGTCCTTTCTTTTTCTTTCTTTCTTTCTTTCTTTCTTTCTTTCTTTCTTTCTTTCTTTCTTTCTTTCTTTCTTTCTTTCTATCCGTCTGTCGTTCTATCTATGCAACTCTACTGCAATAAGAACAAAAACATAACAAAACAAAAACATAATAGACTGAAATGTAATCTATCTATCTATATATATATATATATATCTGTCTGTCTGTATTTCTACCTATCCATCCATCCATCCATCCATCCATCCATCCATCCATCAGTCGTTCTATCTATGCTACTAGGTACTACTGCAATAAGGTAAACAAAACAAACATTATCGACTGAAATGTAATCTATCTACCTATCCATCCGTCCATCCGTCGTTCTATTACCGCAATAATGTAAACAAAACAAAAACAATAGACAATAGAGATGAAATATCTATCTATCTATCTATCCATCCGTCCGTCCGTCCATCCATCCATCCATCCATCTATCTATCTATCTATCTATCTATCTATCTATCTATCTATCTATCTATCTATCTATCTATCTATCTATCTATCTATCTATCTATCTATCTATCCATCCATCCATCCATCCATCCATCCATCCATCCATCCATCCATCCATCCATCCGTCCATCTATCTATCTATCCATCTATAAGGTAAACAAAACAAAAACATGATAGCATTGATAAAAATCTAAGTTACTTATTATTTGCATAATCTACTCAACATTTTGATTCATTCAGAGGTGAGAAACATGTTCCTTTTAAAGTGTGTATAGCCTGAAACAAAGAGGTGATGTGTGACAAAAAGCAGAAATAAACCAAAAAAATTGTTTCTGTATTTTAGCTATCAGACACAGACAAAAATACCTGGTATTGTTCATTAAAAAATGTTGATGTTTAGTTCTATTCCAACTCTCAGTCACTTTTAATATTAAAGGTTATTTTTAGGGCTTCAACAGAGAGAAGCTAAGCCTCATCCAAAGATCCAAGATTTGTTCAAGATTAAAACTAAATGCATCCAACAAATAAATCACTGGCATGTACAATACGTTTTTTTTTTTTTTAATGACTTACAAGTAAAAGATTACTCATGCATCACAACTACACACATTTTTCCATGTGTAGTGGCAAGGTTTATTCACTGATGTGATCAGTAAACACGCACACACTCATTGTTAGCTTTAGCAAATGATAAACTATTGACACTTGCCAACGTTAACACGCCGTTAGTCGACGTCAATACAATACTACTCAGACGAAGGCAAAGAGGTAAACAGCGGTGCTGTCTGAATAAATGTTTCCTCATAAACAGCTCTAAAATATATCATCAACAGCAAGCACACTCTTATATTCATAACATCCATATTCATCCATTTGGGAATGATAGATTCGCTTGATCCTCTGTTGTCGGTCTTAACGCTGGCAAAAGTGCTCTATAATTATTGCTCTCGGCACCAGGCTGAGACAAATAAAAGTTACATCGCAGCTGCATTAACATGTGAATGCGGCTTACAGAAGCGCGCGCGGTAAACTGCTCCACCTGGCTCGCCACAAACGTCCTTGTCACAAAGTCCACCCACCGCACTGGCTTCCGCTGAAAGGCCTCCTGGGGGACTTCAGTGACCATTCACTATGTTTTCTCTTTTCCCAAGCACCTGTGACTGTTTTTGTGCTTTCCCATTTTTTTTCTGCCTTTGTCTCTCTCTCTCTCTCTCTGCCTCTCTCGTTTTTTTTTTTGGCAGGGCCCTATCATTAGGGAAACACTTTCTTTCAAAAGGAATTCTCGCCACTAACAATGCTGTTTGTGTGTTTACCAGGGGAGGCAGGACTCCGAGCGCATCCAAAAAGCATGTCACGGTCACGGACGCAGAGGAAACGTGGGAAAAGGTGGGCAACGCCGGTCACTCCTTGCCTTTCTTGGGCAGGTGCAGTTGGAAAGACTCTCCTCCTCTGCCGCTTCCGAAGGCTCATCCGGCTTCTCCATGGTCCTGGACCTTGGAGAGCTGCTTTGCCATTTTCCAAAGGAGTTTGGCACAATGGCTTTGTCCCCTCTTTTCATTGTGTTTCTGTAAAACACATTTGCAGCATGACTCTCCAGGTTTATCCCTCTTGTGAGCCATCTACCCCTTTTCTCTTTCTGCTTCCACTAAACCTACGCTCATCTCGCCAACCTAGAGCAACGGAGAATTATACGCGATTGTGCGTGCGTAGTTTTTTTGTTTTTTTTTCTTCTTTTCGCCATGGCTATCTGTCATAGAGTGCTTTCCCACTTACGCCATCTCGATTGACACTCGGCTAACTGCTAGCCGAACGCAGCTTGCCAGAATTTGGCCGCAAACGAAAAACGAGGACGGAAGGGGGGAGCGGGAAAAATAAATATGCAAATTAAAAAGTAAACATTCTCCAAGAGAGGGGGAAAAACAACCACATTTTCATATTTAATCCAACTTAGCAGAAACAAAAATAACACATTATGCCCTAATTGGGTGCCGTGTAGTCCACAAATACTATTACAAGGCCGATCAGGATTAGCTCTGCTACATACCTAGTTATCTATTTCGGAGTGCCAAGACTGCAAGCAGTGGGCAACTAAATTTCAAAAGCTGGCAAATCCAGTTGTCTCCTAAATACAGAAAGTACTTAAATCCGGAGCTAACACAAGAGAAAGAGGGATAAAGGGTACTCTGCATATCACCAAAAAGCTTGTGCACTTTGCAGAATCACTGGCTAGGTTAAACAAATATGCTAAGCAGACATCAAAACAATCCTTTGATCTGCAGCCTAGTTTCCAGAGCAGCGGCTGGGCTCCTGTTGTAAATAACTTGTATAAATCTGTACCGTTTGCCTTCAGGTAATTTTTACCAAAGTGCCAGGAATTCGTAAGGAAGCACTTCTAGTCAGAGAGATCAGATAAAAGGCGTATCAATTATTCACCCTGGGTGAGTGAGCCTTCCCGAGCTCGTACTAACACGCTCTCACGTGGCTAATGATCAAGTTATTAGCGTCTGCGAAGAGTAAAAACACGGCGGCTTACGTACCTCCGGCAGCCCGGGCAGGTCCGGTGGCAGTGAAACGCATTGTCGAGCGTCATACAAAAGAGGCTTAAGGAATCTGAATGCAGGGAAGCTATGTAACTTGCTGACTAACTTTGTCCTCTGTTTTGATGGAGAACACAATGGAAAACGCTGTCCATTCAAATCAGGCAGGGGAACAGAGGGGGCCGTGTGCCTGCCTACCATCAGTGCCCTGATAACAGCCGCACTGGCACCGGGCGACACCACACCACTCACGCCCAACAGAACAACTTTTGTGCCGTTGTCATTCTCCAGAAGTTTGTCTTCTTCTGCAACTAGTTCCCCCCCCCACCCCACAGCGGCTGCAAACTTGTACAGTTGTGCTTTTGATTCCGCCAGCTGCCGTTCTCCGGCTTCTGCTTCCGCTCGATTATAAGGGATATAGAGGGCCTGTTGTCTGTTGAAAGAGTTTAGTTTAGAGGTTGAAATTTACTTTTTGAACTCGCATCGAATATTAAGCTAATTTGACCTTTACTGTGATCTTTGATGCATTGATGCTCATTTCAACAAGGCCACAAGCATTCATCATCACAACATGGCGTAAAAAAATGTCTTCACTAAACCCAACATTCGCCTTGTTAAACATTAAAGATAAACTTTGTTTGTAGTTTAGATCAAGCTGAAGTTTTGATTTGACTTGTTTGACACAATACAATGCACTGAAGCATATAAAACGCTAAGAAAAAAACTTGACTTGACATTAAATTTAACCCTATATTCATTTAAAGAGTGCTGGGTAAATATTAAGGCATATCGAACACTACTAGTTTATTATAACAATTCCAGTACTTTTGACCATTATGCAAGTAAAAATTAGGCAACTCTATTTTACAGTGTCCTTGTTACACATTACATGTCGTTACTGTAGTAATAACTTTAAATGTAACTTTAATTATGCATAATTACATGCAACTTACCCTAAACCAAACCCTAACCCTATAGTAAGTACATGTAGTTACTTAATATTACTAAGTACTTATAATGTATAATTACACTGTAACACAGACACCTTAAAAAAAAAGTGTAACCAAAAATTATTTACAGTATTCATGGGTTCATGCGGTCGTAAATGATCTTTAGCATTTCAGTAACACCATTACAGTACTGTTCAAGTTTGAGGTCAGAATGAAATTATTCTTTTTATTCAGCAAGGATGCATTAAATTGATCAAAAGTGACAGTAAAGACTTTCAGATTTGTTTAAAAAAAAATTTTTAATTGTGTTCTTTTGAATTTTCTATTCCTATAAAAATCCTGAAAAACTATATCATGGTTTCCCCAAAAATATTAACTGTTTTCAACATTGATAATAATAAGGAATGTTTGAGCACAAATCAGCATATTAAAATGATTTCTGCAGGATCAAGTGACAATGAAGACTGGAGTAATGATGCTGAAAATTCAGCTTTGATCGCAAGAAAAAAATTACATTTTAAAATATATGAATATATTAAAATGATCCCAAACTTTTGAAAGGTAGTTTATAGTATTACTAAAATACTCATGGTTACATGATGCTAAAACTACTGTCTTAAGGCCTCATAATTGTATATTTGCCTACTGTACTAATACTCAGTACTTATAAGTTATTATTAGTTATTTCAATTCATACTTTCTCAGCAAAAGTCACAGTATACAATAAAAATAAACTGAATTCAGGCCATAGCATGCAAATATATTTCTCAAGCTTCAAGCTTAAATCCCAAAGCATCCTCTATATGCAAAAGCATCATGTCACACACCACACAGGAAAAGACAAGATAATGCTCAGGATAAAGTAATACTAATAAAAGAAAGGGGGAGAGAGGAGACAGGAATACATGTGATCATTTCTGCAGTTGTATAAATGTAGGAGATGGTCTGGGCGCTGTGCATATGCATCGCGGAGCTAAATTGTGAAATGACAGATAGAGATTCTGGGTGTGATAGTGTGGAATGACTAACTAATAAGAAGGATGCGTCGGTCTGTTAGTGGAAAGAGGCATTAGCACTCTGGCTGTCAATCACATCGCGGGATGCGGGGGCCGGGTTAGGGTGGGCTGGTCTGAGGTGGGGGGGGGGGGGTGTCTAAACAATTATCATTTGCACAAAGACCAGAATTGTGAAGATCACACTCATTTTGACACTCTCAAACAAGCTTACTGGTAAGAAAACGGTTATATTTTCTGAAATAAGAAAACGTACCTTAAAAGTCGCTGTCACAATGCTCATATGGTTGCCAGGTCTTTGCTAGATGATCTAGATGTCTTTATTATATTCTGGACCACATATACAGCTTCTTCAGCACAAGCATATGTGATTTTCTTCAGCATTTTATCGTCCGCCTGGAAGAAAATCATAATTTTAGTCCCTTTGAAAAGTAATAACCTACTTTTTTTCTCAACAAGCCACCTTATTTCATTCACATCCACAGCATAAAATGGTGGGGGATGAGATATACACCGAAGTTTAACTAGTTCAAAACTGTCCAAATCTAGAACCCTGTGTGATAGTAATCCTTAGTCTTCCTAGTTAGTTAAATCACAAACTAACAGACTTTCTATAGTCAAATTGGTGGGTCTTCCTGTCCAGCATGTTTGGATTTATTTTTAATTTTTTTTGGAGTACATTGTTTAGAAAATGTAATCCAAAATTGTGGTAAGAACTTAATATAAAAAGCACATTTAGTCAAAATCCCCCAAATTACCATCTTTACTATATTAACACACATTCCTGGTCTTCCTGTGAAAAATTAATTGGGGGAAATCTAATTGTTTGATTGAAATGTAACCACTTGCTCTGCCTTAGAAACAACTTTCTTTAAGCTGATATAGGTTTAAAGAAATATTTTAACAATTATCTCTTTCCCTGCCAAGGTTTAAAAAAAAAAAAAAAGTTGCCAGCCACCTCCAGCGTTTTTAATAATTTTCACAAAATATTCATGGCCCCCAGAATATTTTGTTCTAGGAATATCTGAACATGCAATATATAAAAAGAAAGAACAGAGTCTCTGCTTTTTTATCAACACTTGAATGTGTGTAAGTTTCATAAAAAAGCAACATTTTGAGCAAAAAGCTGAGAAATACACACTTTTGTCAAAGACTTCATTTGGATGGGATTCAGAACGATGATCAAAACACAGATGGAGTAGATTGAGTCCATCAAACCCCTAAAGCTTCACAGTCCTCTAGCTCATCCTGGGTCGACACTTCATTCGGTAGCGTTAGGCAGTTTTGATTTATATGCTGTTTAATGTTCATGATCACATTATTTTACATATGCATCTGCTTACATATCGCTTGTTTCTGCTTCTTCTTCTTCACATGTCTTTTGCTCAGGAGATTCAGAAGATGTGTAATAGCGCCCCTAACCATATAACAGTGAAAAAAATCCAGAAATTTCCATCAATGGCAAGGAAGCAATGTCTCATAAATGACGGAAATTTCCGTCAATAGCGGGGAAAGAGTTAACAAGACAATTTAGTTGCGTAATTGCATCTAATGTCAAAATGATCGCCCATTAATTTGTCTCTGCAGCGAAAGTTGAAATGCAAATGCGTTTTTTGTACACAATCCCTTTGGCCTTAATTGTGGTGGCGGTTTTAGCATGGTGTGTGACGAAAGTTGTCATCGCTTGCATCCGCGTCTCTCTGAGCAGAACAGAAACAGCAAGAAGTTCTAACAAGAAACAGTGTGCCAGGTGGCGAACTGGCTGTACCAACACAACGCACAATCTGTCCGCTTCTACATCCAAAGCACTAGCAGCTGCCATCAACAGCCCCACACTCACACTCTCTCTCGCACTCACACACACACACACCCCTAAAACATGTTTGCTTTCTCCACTGTTCTCATGTGACTGATAAAGCCACAGGTCGGGCCTTTACCACTTTTTAAGGGTTTGTCATATTAAAGATACATTTAAAAAATATATATTTAAAATATATTCTGTGTTTTGGCCTCACTTTTAAGTGAACAATGTGCTTTCACGCTGGAAAGATCTGCTAATCCCAAAAATTCTGGGTACATTTTGGTAAAATATAAACCAAAACTGTGACTACAAAGATTTAGAGATTACACAAAAAATCCAAAATGGACCTTTTTTACTTCCTTAATAAACATTCATGTTCTTATTGTGAACGATTTATATCCGTTTTACTTGAAAAAATGTAATTTTACGGAAGTAATATGTGTTGCAAATGCCTTTTATGTTGACTTGAAACACTTTTTGGAGTTCATTGTTTGGAAAATGTAATCCAAAATTGTGGTTAGGACTTTGTGCTTGTGCATATGAAAATCCACATGAGCACATTTTGTCCCAAGTCCCCAAAATTACCTTATTTACTATATTAACACACATTCCTGGTCATTCTCGGTAGATAAAAGCCCCTAATGTGTTACATTAGAAAATTAAAATTGTTTGTGGGTGCTGTTTCATGTTTTTTGGGGTGCTTATTTAATGTAAATGCAAAATGTGGTTAGGACTTTGTCATTTTGTGCATATAAAATTCACATGATCTCATTCTGTCCAAGTTCCCAAAATTACCTCATTTGCTATATTATGAGTCGAGTCCTGGTCCTGAAAAAAAAAAAAAAGTTTGCCTTCATAATGTTTCATCAAAATGTACCAGCTCAGACACGACTTTCCTTTTCGAGGGATATCACCAATGCCTCTTATTTTAAACCCCTCCCCCAACCACATTTTCACAGTCCAGTTCATTCCAAATGGATAAAATTAAGTCTTGTCCTACATTTTTAAATGCATCACATTACAAAAATAAAATTGTTTGCGGGTGGCGTTCCAATGCTTTTTGGGCTAATTTTTTTTAAAGAAAAAAATAATAATAATCCAAAATAGCAGCACCTTTATGCCCTTAAAAATCCTTGTGAGCGCATTTTGTCCACGAGTACAGAATTCAGTTTCCTGCCAAGGGTGATACATTGCACGTTAGCGAGGACAAAACATGTCACTTAGGACTGTGCTTTGAAATCATCCCGGCCTCTGCAATTTTTATTAAAACACAACCGAGAACAACGATTGCTAGTATGCGTTTTAATCACATTTGCAATTTTTCCACGTTTTCAATTAGAGAATTGAAAAGCCTGAAAATCTGTCGACATGTATAGATTAAACGAGCGTAAAACGAGGGCGACTGGAGGTACGCATCCACCTCAGCGCTCGTAAGCTTCCGCTGCAACCCGGCGGCTAAAAATAAAAACTTGGCAAAGTTGTGCACATCTCTTATTGGTCCTATAGTTTGATTTCACATTTAGCATGTGCGGCCCCCCCTCGCCTAAACACGGCATTCTTCTCTTCCCGACATACAATGAGACTTGAGTGACTCTGGCAGCAAGCTCTGGATCGCTGCTCCTCAATCCACCAGTGTATGTTATCAGCAGGTAAACAAGCTTTCCAACAAAGCCATAATGGAACTGCAAGCGGCATAAAGAGGCTCATCTCAAAAAAGCTATAGAGTCCATCAAAGCCAGTGTCATTCCTTCTGCACAGGCGCTGCGGCTGCAAAAATGCGGGATGCTAGCGTCCATTTTCCCTCGCCAGATATCTTTAGCTGCTGGGAAGGTTTGGACTGGCTATCTGTAACTAGTCAAAGAGCAGGACAGATTAGGGTAGATGAAACATTAGATATTTTTGCAAAGATCACTCTAATTTCTTTTTTCCTCTTTAGTATGGAAATATATATACTACAACTTTTTTTTGGCTAAAAACATCTGCCATTTCCACTATGTTTACACATTATATTCTTGGTCATCACATACATATATATAATCAAATTACTATAAATATAAAGATTATACTAAAATGAAACTCTCTTTGGCTGCCAATCAAAATCCCAGAGTTTGATCAACTGAATCATCTGGTGTGGTGTGAATACATATTCTATTCTCTTCCATGGCACCGAATATCACGCTGTATCCTACGGTCTGTCAATCTGGCTGGCACACACATACACACACAAACACACACAATGATCTTTGTATGTGACTTGAAAAGTATCTTAATATAAAGTCTATTAATGCTGCATTTGAAATAGAACATTTAACTTGCAAATGTATAAATATTTGTGGCACATATTGCAGCGTTTGACGAGCACGCTGTAATGATATATCATTACACCTTCTGTCATCATGTGGACACAAGCCATGTTCACACAAGATGCAAAAGGTGAGAATCATGTGGCGTCTCTGTGACCAGCAGTGGTTCATCCTGTTGCGGTGAACATATAACAACGCACTCGATGACTTTGAACTTCATTATATTTCAATTATATGTATGATTAAAAATGTACCACGGTGTTAGTATGCTGCTTTGTAAAATTATGGGGGTTATAATACCATGGTATTTTTGTAGTAGCCTACAGTTTAAACACTATAAGAACACAGTCAAGTTGGTCAAAACAACATGAAATAGGGTGATAAAGAACCATAGTACCATGGTGTGTGTGTGTGTGTGTGTGAGTGAGTGTATACAGTATATATACATATATGTGTGTGTGTGTGTGTGTGTGTGTGTGTGTGTGTGTGTGTGTGTGTGTGTGTGTGTGTGTGTATATATATATATATATATATATATACATATATATATATATATATATATGTATATATACATATATATATATATATATATATATATGTATATATATATATATACATATATATATATACACACACATATATACTGTATACACTCACTCACACACACATATATATATATAGATAGGTAGATAAATAGATAGATACATTCTATATATATACATATATATATATATACATATATATATATATATATATATATATATATATATATATATATAGTACAGTCTCAAGTGCATTTATAAGTGTCAAAAGTAATTTTGTCTAATTATTCATGATTTTTTTGCAAATATACTGGTAACATTTCCATTAACAGTCATGTTTATTTATTTTATGTGTTACAATAAAAGGTCAACTGGGTCATTTTCCATGTCAGAATACTTGGTTGTATATCCCAGGTCACTATGCAAAGACAACTATAAGCCATTTTTATCAGTTTACTCTTTGGGTCTAGCAAACATAGTTACACTGTATCAACCAATGACAGGAGTCTGGGGGTGGGACTATCTGCAAATCAACCAATGGCAACGTGGGGAGTGTTCAGGAAACTTGTTTGATAACAGGTTCATGATTTATTTTTGCAATATGGAGCTATTAGCACAGAAAAAAAAAATGTATTTTAGGTTTAGGATAATTATAGGCGTTTTAGTTTATTTAGATATAAATTCCTGTATAAGGACGGATTAATCGCACTCTTGCGTGGCAAGTCTGAAACATCATTTAAAGATGAAAAAAGGTGTTTATATGGCTCTGATACACAATGAACTGAACATCACACACCATATGATCAAACAAACACCAGTTCTTTTCTCAATATCCCATGACATTTGCTCTTTAACGTTTATCTCTTACCGGGGTATGTACAATCCTCCATCTTGAGTAGAGGCACTCAAGGCGAACGAAACATGTCTGTTTAATGATCGGTTTGAATGTGCGCAGCAATAAAAGAGTCTTTTGAGAGGCTGTATATTACAGAGCCAAAATCTGTTGCTCAATTTTCACACACAAAGAAGGAAATTTGATGGAATTATAGCTATTTCCAGGTCTCATCTCTTATGTAAAGAATAAATGTTGTTTAATTTCTTCATTTTGATGTGTTGACATACTAAGCAGAGATCATTTTCCACTCAAAACCCTAAAAGCTCCATCTCTATTATCGACTAGCAATTGGTGGGATATTAGTTGACAGCTGTTTTATGTAGTTTTGTAAAAGGCGTTATTATAAGCATCAAGCTTTAAACAGGACAAGATCGCAGAAGTCAAACATCTCCTCTACTTTGACAGCAGAGTTGCCAACTGACATTTATTGAATGATGCTAATATTTTTTATATTAAGTTAATTACTAATATATGCAGACGTTAAATATAACCTTAAATCCTTTAAAGTCAATCAAATCAGACCCCATTTAATGTATTTAACACACTTTACTGTTATTACAAAATTAAGACAACTTTTCTTTATGGTTTCCCTACAACAACCTGTTATTTAGAGACATTTTACACATCCAATAATTTCATTATGGGTAAAATCTGTATTTTTTTATTTATGTTATGTACAGTTACTTCATAACATCTTTTGTCAAAACAATTATAAAGATGCATCGCGCAATTGCAAATTTCTCCTTAAGTATTGCTGTCCAACAGCAAGGTGTTACATAATGGCAAAAATATGTGCATTGAATTCACCGCCATACATTTAATGTCAAAACACAGCAAATTTACATTTAGTCAAAACTGAGTTATGACTGTATTATTTATGTTGCATAAACTATGATCTGTCCTGTGACAAATGGGTCTGACTCAACTATGCTCAGATTTAGAGTAAACAGTATGACGTTGATATCAAATCATTCAAAATTCAATCAAAAAGCGTGCTGTGTTTCTGTAGTTGCAGAGTTACAGTTTAGATGACAATGCATCACATCGAGTCTTAATAAATCATAAATGTCACTGGATCGGCCTAACCAATGTACTTGCCTTGGCATAGAGGTTCATGCATGCGCTCCGACAGCTGTGGTGTTCACATGGGTGTCCCAAGTTTGAGTTCTTCTCGTTTCTGGATCTTCCCTATTATGCAGAATATTTCCTATTATTTTCATATACCCAACACTAAATATATTGGATAAAAAATAAAAAAAAATTAAACTGACAATGTTAAAAGACAGAAATCCAATTATGTTCTATTACAATATCACAATAGTGTGCAGAAGGCTGAATTTCAAATAACTTACTCTAACAATTACCTTTGGTTTGATGGGATGTTGTCATTTTTGCCCTGGGTGCTGTACTTCTAAAATGATAAACTGGCAATTTATTAATACATATTCCATTTTTACTTCTCTAATCAAGCAAAACTTTTTGAAAACACTGATTTAATTAATAAAAAATGTATAGTTTTTTCCAATGTCCTTAATAATTCCTTCCATCCTGTCCAACTTTTGTAAAAACCTTCAGTCAATATACGTAATATAATTCGAGGGAAAGCAACAGCACCAAAATCAGAAGTGATCAGCTGACAACTAAAAAAAAGTGAGGAAACCCATTGCCTTAAAATTAAGTAAATAAACATGCATAATCGAAAAAAATTAGTCAAGGTCACATAACTTAATTTTTTCAATTACGCATGGTTTATTTGCTTAATCATTTTAAGGCAACGGGTTTCCTCACTTTTTTTTTTTTTAAGTCAAGTCAACTGATCACTTTTTACAGCAATGGATTAGATGTATTGCGTTTTGTAACAGCTACCAACAAAGCAAAAATTTCTCACTTTGAAACATTGCATACTGTTTTATCAGATTTATAATATCGGCATTTCAAAACGTGGTTTGAAAATATCAAAATGAATGTTGATGTCCCAATGCAAACTAACAGAGAGATGACTAACTCTTGATTTCTTTTCTATGTAAATAATCATGTTATAATTAATAAACCCGAGTTGCCTGAGCCAAAGCATATTTCAGAAGGACTACTGTACAATTTAACAGAAATACTTACTTACATATTAGTATTTTATTTAATTAGTACTATCTCTTCCCACTATCCGTACAAATAACAATGTCAACGGGGCAAAAAAAAAAAGAAAAAAAAGGAGAGATTTGAGGCCACCCACATTGTCATCAGACTGTTAATTCAGTATATTATTGGCTTTTTGGTGAGGCAAACACCGTTTGGAAGGATGTCACACCAGCGCCGAGCTCTAGTCGTGCCTAGCATGTCCCGGCTCCACAGTAGGGGGCTGTAAACATTTACACTGAGAGGCTGTCCATTCCACATGGTTCTCCTTCACCAGCAACCTCAGCATCTCGCGTTTAGTCATTCAGGCCTGTCCCGAGATACTACGAATCACACCATCAATTTATGAAAACGCCATCCAAATGTGACAGCCGACTTATGCTAAACGGAGAAAATAAAGCAAAACATTGCCGAAACACCCCTAGGCCCACATGGTACCGAAGGCTCGGCGGAGAGCTGCTATGCTCCCCGCTGTGAACTGGGAAAGTGATGTTGGTGCGCCGTGCTCCTCCAAGAGGGTAGTACCGTTCCCGGGCCCTTATCGGAGCCCTTTTGAAGTCTGTTGCGTGCGAGAGCGTGCCAACGGTAGCACACGACAGTAGCTAATGCCCCCACAAAAGCCAACATTAGACAAGGACCGAGCTGAAAGAGAGAAACGTCTAAGTTGGGAATAATTCCCTCAAACGACGTACCTCGGCACTGCCTTCACTCCCAGGTTTAATTTTAGACGGAACGCGTTACATAAGTGATAGACAATAGCAATAAAATGGATCCCATTAATTCCTGACATGTATGGGCTTGTTTGCTATTCATTAGTTTAGTTGACACAATAGAGGCATAATTCTTTTAAAATCTTCCGTTTTGCTCGGTTGGAAGTGTTGCCAATGACTCAAGAGCATCAATAGGCGATGATTGCAAAACTTATGTAAACAAGTACTTACAATCATAGCGGTACGCGCATTTGCAAAGGAGGAGAAAAAGAATTGGGGGCATATTTTTGGGTCTATAATCTTTGAAGAAGAGTGTATTTTCCAACTCATAAAAATCTTCAAGCATCAAGTCCAAAGCTTTATTGTACTTTGATTCAATAGATCAACAAAAAAGCCTTTAAATGTACTTTGGATACATGCATCTCTTCCCCAACGGTATGGCAAATAAAAAAAATGAATAAATGAAAACAATAAAAAGAAAACTACTTGCAATATACTTGTCAGGACACAATCTATGGCAAAATAAAGTTGTTTGATTTCACTTGCACTTCTCGAAGAACGTGTCCCAAAACGGACGCAGTGGGTAATGCAATCTACTGCGAGGAGTTTGGGATCAAACCTTTATTGTTTTGAAAATTCTAAATTCTTTTACAATACAGTCATTTTTTTTGTTTGTTTTTTTGTTACTGGTGTGATCTGATGAATAATATACAATGTTGTCGTTAAATTCAATAAAGACACACATTCACAAACATGAAATATTACTTTCTATTTTTCAACATCCTACAACAGAGGGAAGATATGTGCTGCTTTTCTTTAGACGCTTGTTTTCAACAGCACAAACGCCTCCCTTTTGAATCTACGAAAACGTTGTCTTTTTTTCCGAAAGTGCATCTGATGGATTGCGAGGCCTCTGCGCCAGGTAGTCCAAATGTACGTCATAATAATAAACAGGCGGGTCATACTGTGCTGCGAGTAACAATCAGCAGGTGTTTACTGATACCTCCGACTACAACGCATATCCAGAAGTAAATTAAAGAAAATATTATCTATATGCATGCCATGACCATTCCTCTGGTAACATTTACAATAAATTTATATTTTCATAACCTTCTGAAGCAAGTAAGCTGACTGTGATAGTGCCCCCCCCCCCTCCCCGACCATAATATTAATGATGAACTAATATGTAACATCCAAATACATTTTGTTCATTTTACAGGCTTGTTGTGATGGCTTTAGAGCCATCATCGCACGTGAGGGATGTGCCCCGATAAACTTGGAATCATTTGGTCCACATTTACAAATCCTCTGCATATAAAAAATTAGATAAAACGATTTGCAATTGCAACAGAGGCAAAAAAATAAAAGGGGGTGAAATGGTTTTGTCTTCTGATGTGACAAAACAAAAATCAAGGATGAGCGAGTTTGCTTAAAAAAAGCAATAAAAACATACTGCGCTTATTACAATATGATACATTTTTACACGATTACACTTTCTTGTTCCATGGCACGGCCTTTACTCTGTAGAATTTGGTGCCGAGAGGAACTTTGAACCGGTTTTGGGCCTGGAGACAGACAATAACAAAAGAGACACGTTCAAAGTATGTACAAAAAAAAAAAAAAAAAAAAATCACAAAATCAATCAATCAATCAATAAATAAATAGATAATTTAATTAAGTGCCTGCAGTAATATTAAGACACTGATTTTGAAAACACAATTAACTTTAAAATGCAAAACAAAATTAAATCCAAAATTTTAAATCAGCATGTACTCTTTTAAGTATCTGCAAATGTTTTAATTGTTTTAATATTTATGTCTCAAATATAACCAATATTAACCAAAAACAGGAAAAATGGGCTAAAATTTTGTCATCAAGGAAGTTATATTATGAGAGTGCAATATTACCAAAATTAGTCATAGTAAGTAAAAAATAAAAGTAAAATTAAAAATAAAATTGTATAAAAACACTCCATTTAGAACAGTTGCATAAATAATAAAATAATACTGGTTACCTTTTTAGCTTGGCAATATTCCTTCTCCATGACTTTTCCTAAAACCCACGGCCGTCTTGTTGCTCCTGTCGCTAAAAAAAAAAAAAAAATTGATATACGATATAAAAAGGTGCTTTATGTAAAATACTAAAACAAAACACTTTATCAGGAATAAAACACTTTCTCTTTTTATGTCATCATTCATGTCAAACTGGAACATTTAAAAAAAACATTTCAATCTACAAATGCAATGATACATAAATGTAAATAATTAATAAATTATAAAAAAATAAGTTAACATACTTGTGGAACAGCAATGAAAGAATATGGTAAATGCAAAACCATCTTGTTGGAGCAAAATTGTTTCAAATATGTAAACTCGAATATATTTAATAAACCTGTTCCTTAATTAAGTATTCCTGTCGTGTGTGACTGACCTGGTTTGAGGTCCAGTGCAGTGAGGGACTCTGAGTGCAGGAAATAAAGGGTGGGACCAACAGTGAAGAGAACGTAATTATCGTGCCTCTCGTCCAGGATTATGAGAACCAAGTCGCCCACCTGGAAACTACAAAAGGAGGGGTTTTCAAATGAGGTGGACGGGTAAAATAGCAGTTCAGATCATTAACGCTAATATCCAAAAATGCTTACTCTCGAATGGCGATTTTCTCCGAGTGCCGTGACGACACGGACGACATACTCTGTGACATCTGTAAAACAAAATTGTTAGAAGATTCTGGTGATATTTACAGTAGTAAACGTTTGTCATGCTGCTTACATACACACTGCAATCACAAAATAAAACTGCATGCATTATATTGCAAAAAAATCTATATTGGTTCAATGTAATGTTGAATCTCATAAATGCTTCCAGTGATTATAGGAGAGTTTGTGCCTAAAACAAATGTATGTGTGCCATCTAGTGGTAAGGAGTAGAACAGTCCATTAAATAGCATGCATTGGTAGTAAATACTTATTACACAACAGAAACGGACTAAAGTGAGTGCAACATAGATACATAATAAAAAAGAAATGAGAGATTTAAACATGTCTGTATTTGTTTAATTTCGAGCTTGTTTGTAAATGAGCTGAAATTCAGTCCCAGCTCAATTACACAGGCACATTTCAGAGTTGTTATTCATCTTGTGAATCTGACCCGAGCTGTCAGGATACACTAAAGTGTGGGTTACGTGTCTCATAAGATGTCTCTCACGGCCAATGAGACGGCGATAGTAATTTTCCTAAAGAGATTAAACCTATTTGGAGAAATAGTCCCAGGGGAAATGTTATTAAATTATCTCAAAGAGTCTCATGTTTTAATTAACTGCTGATAATGTGCAAGTTGCTACTATCAAAACAACAGCAACGTAGTGTAAATTAGCTATAAAGTAATATCTAAGTAATACTATAAAGTAATACCAGAATATCTACAGTATTTTGCTTATAGATATAAAAATATCTAATATAAAGAAAGAAATGTATTTATATATATATATATTTTTTTTCTTAATTCTTCAAAATAATATAACCGTTCCTGTGTCAGTCGCAGACATGCATTAATTGAGTGTGTATTGTTCTATTTAACATCACTAATTACTGCTTTTAATTGACTGTTCAAGTGGTCAATTATAAACTGAGATCAAGCACAAAGGACACAAATCAAATGATCAATTTAAAAGATGTTAAATGATATTCTCATACAATTAACACATTTAGATGAAATATAAGAGCCAAAGCAAGCAAACAAAAATGTGAACACGCACACACAAATAAAAAAATATATATTTACCAATCTTTGACTAAGTCTCTTGTTCTCTTCCTCCTTCATATGTAAGGTCTGAAACAATAATAAATAATTGCATATAATAATATATTTAATAAATGCAATTTTTAAAGCCTGTCAATAAAATATGTACATGTGAAAATAAATTACCCTTTCCAACATCAGTATGCGCTGTTTCTCTTCAGATAGCAAGGAGTTGTCACTGAAACAAAATACACAAAGTAAATTCTAAAAAACTTCACAGTTCACCAACTCGTCAAAACTTAAACATATTCTCAAAGCCAATAAAATGACAGAGCAGGACACTTCATGACTGTGGTCAGACCAAAAACATAATTTCTTGTTCATAAAAGGAAACTGCTGAAGATTCCTCACCTACAGCAATCGCTCGACTCACATCTCTCCTCTTCTATCTGATCTACTCTGCTTTCCTGTCTCAA
This sequence comes from Abramis brama, assembly GCF_963993115.1. Taxonomy (NCBI): domain Eukaryota; kingdom Metazoa; phylum Chordata; class Actinopteri; order Cypriniformes; family Leuciscidae; genus Abramis; species Abramis brama. The sequence continues at coordinate 24,641,019 of NC_139986.1, read as the reverse complement.
ATTCATTCATTCAGCTCCTTTAAAGACAGAAGATCTACAAAACAGGGTCTTGCCCCTCTCCTACAATATATCCTCCTTGCATTTTTTTAAATCTCAAGTCAAAGTGAATGATTTATAACAATTGTTTGGTTAGTAATATATATAGATAGCCTGATTATCTGACAAACTCCATTCTGTTGTTTCCAAATGTTTTTTTAGACATATACACATTTAAATATATATATATAAATATTTATATATACGCACACACATATTCTATTATACATTGGTAGACTTTAAAAGCATAAAAAAAACACTAATTCTGTTCAAAACTAGCATCTAGCACAATAAAGTTTTACTTCACTTATACCACATTTTATAGAAATTTCAGAACAAATGAACTGAGGAAATGTTTGTTTGTTTTTTACATGTAAGTGTGTGTATTTTTGGAACTTGATCTTTCTTTGTAATTATTCCAAAACCTTTAAACTCTGACAAACTGCATCCAAGCAAAACTTTGACTGTTGCAACAAGAGAATGCAAAATCACATGTATTGTTGAAGCTTATTCAGCTTATAATGTTGTGCAGTATTTTTAGCATTTTATTATTTACTGAACAATGGTGTGGTTTGTGTTTTACAGTGATAAATGCTACTGAGTAAGAAGCTAGGACAAAAAATAAAAACAAAAACAGTCTGTTGTACTGCAAGTGTAAAATGAATAATTTCAAACCAACTTCTAGATCATTTTAATGACATACACTCTGTGTGCTGTTGTAGCCAGTTTGTTGAAATTAAGTGTGGTAGTTGAGTTTTTCAGGGTTCAGGGTTTATTATTTTAGCTCTAGTATGAATATGTCACATGTACACGTCAGCACAGATGCTTACTGCACTGTCATCATGCTGGCCTCCACGGCCGACTCCACCCTCTCCTCATCCTTAAAAGCAGCCATGAGTGCCAATCTCTCTGGGTCAGGGGTGGATGGCGACAGAACTTCTGTGTGGGCGGGGCCACAGGCACCGTGAGCCTCTGTAATGACAGGGATGGGATTGGGCGGAAAGAAGGATGAAGAGACGAGGACAGTGCTTCGCAGACGGTTGAGTTCCTCCTCCATCTGTTTCTTCTCTTGAAGGATGGTGGCTCGGTCCTCGGAGAGTGTTTCAATCAGGCCTTCAGGGAAACAACAAAACACAGAGGGCAACGATCATGAGAACATTTACTGGTCTAATTGATCATTTCTGTGCAGTTTGGTAACAGATCTTTGGAAAAAAAAAAAACGAGGAAATTCTTCCAAATTATATGATTAAAACAAAATGTTTTTATACCTTTATCTTTCTCTTGTTGCTGCAACACGTTTTTGAGCTTCTCTGTGAGATCATTGATGATTTGTTCTTTCTTGAGTTTCTCCCGAGTCAGAACTGTATTGAAGTTCGTCTAGGAGTGAACAACACATTGAAACAAGCTATTTTCAGGGCACATTGATACTATATTAAGGACAAAACATTATTAGGTCAAAAAAGTAACAGGGATCAACATGAAAACTGGTCAGGGGTAAAAAAGGTGAGAAGGATACGGCACTAAAAAATCCAATCCAATCAACTTTATATATATCACATTTTAAAAAACAAAGTTACCAAAGTGCTGCACAAAGAATAAATAGGAAATATAATAACACATAAAACATATAAAATATGGGGGCCATTTTAATGTGTGGAGGCAAGTATTTACACAAAACACACAGCATGAGATTATTTTTTTCTTTTTCGCCTGAACCAGAATCTCAAGGGCCCGTTTTCTCTGTTTAGCAGCATGTCTCAGCCTTGCCCTCTTTTCCTCTTCAGCCGCCTGTTTTTTTGAGATCCTGAGCACTAATGGATCCTTTGCAGTGCAACACTCTATCCTATCTCTCCGTGCGAAATACAGGGGGCTCGACCCCCCCCCCCCCCGATTAACCCATGAGACCCCCTGAAAGCCTCAAAAGCAAAATTTGAAGGGGATCTCAAATTTTGTCAAAAAAAAAAACAAATAAAATATTTTATTGTCACCAGTGTTCATTTCGTTAACGAAAAAATGTACGTTGATGACCTTTTTTCCCCTGACCAAGACAAGGCGATGAGAGACGACACCCACATCATACCAATATATTTAGGGAGTTTTTTTATTTCACTTGTCCTGCCGATTTACACCGACCCACAACGCAACTTAGCAATTCAAATGGAGCTAATGGCAAAATTCCTGTAGTTCAAATCTTCTTATTGCTAACCTGCTGTTCAGCAATGAGTGAGGTCTTCAGGTTCTGCATCTCCTCGTTCTTTACGCGTTCCAGGATCTCTAGTTGGGCCAAGAGCGATGCCCTCTCCTCGGTCCACTGGCCACTGTCTAGTGACAATGTAGCGCCGGCCTCCACACCAGCCTCTGACTGCTCAACAGAAGCTGCCACTCTGAAACACAGAACGAGCCGTGAGAATCAACCTGGCTTTGCATTCATTACCACTAAGAAGTCAATTAGCTGATGCTTCCTTCTAAATAAAAACACACAATGCAAATTCAAAAGCTGAGCAAGTTGTTACATATTTTTTCAGTAAATTTGGCGTCAATTTGGTGTCTTTCTAGAGCTCTGAAGGTCGTTTCTTGCAGGGTTTGAACCTACAACCTTTCATTACTAGCTTGGACAATTATATTATAGAGTGCCATACCCACTTTTTCTAAAGTGTTTCTTGTTGGTCACCAGAATAAATAAATAAATAATCAAAAACCTCCAATTTACTGGGATTGGTATAAGACTTGGACACAAATCTGTTTTCTGTTTTTAATTAATCCCTACTTTACTGGCACATGTAACAGGGTTATCATATTTCTCGCTAATTTCTACTTAAGAAATGTTTTAATGAAATGGTCACAGTTTTTGTTCATTCTTTTTGATGTGCTAATTATTCACAAGGGTGAATGAAATCAGAAAGAGAAAGTGAATGCATGTTTCCAATGTGTTTAATTAACAGTAAAGTTAGAAGTAGAAGCTTTAATTTGAATGGACTAGAGCAGCATTGTTTCAGTGTCATTTTATTTGTCCTCAGCAGATGCTTTCCTCATAGAAATTTACAAGATTTATTGAGTTCTTCATGACCAAATCAACAAGAAAGTGACATTGTTGTCAAAAGAACCAAGAGAACAACCAAAACCATGTTAAAAACACAATTTCATATATTTTTTAAACAAAACGTGAGGAATATTTGCTATTGCAAAACTGCTAAGATGTTCTGGGTGGTTTCCCAAGTAAAAAGAGCCTTAATCCAAAATTTTGGGGGCCTAGATACACTACCATTCAAAAGTTTGAGCCCAATAAGATTTGATAATGTTATTCAGAAAGGATGCATTAAGTAGCTCAAAAGTGACAGTAAAGACATTTATGATGTTTCAAAAGATTTACGTTTCAAATAAATGCTGTTATTTGTTTTGTTTTTTCATTTCAAAGAATCCTGAACAAAAGTATCACCGTTTCCATAAAAATATGAAGCAGCACAACTGTTTTCAACATTGATAATAACAATAAAAGTTTCTTGAGCAGCAATCATCATATTAGAATGATTTCTGAAGGATCATGTGACACTGAAGACTGGAATAATGATGCTGAAAATTCTGCTTTGCCATAACAGGAATAAATTACATTTTAAAACATATTCATTTAGAAAACGCCTATTTTAAATTGTAATATTAATTCACAATATTAAAATTTGTACTGTATTTTAGATCAAATAAATGTTACCAACCCCAAACTTTTTAACGGTCGTGTATTTCTCAGATCACTCCTTCAAAGTAAGGCTAATAATTAAGTAAAGCTAAAATAATTGCCCATTTTATCATCCATCAGCCAAAAGTCTTTTCGCTTGGGAAATGTAACACAATTTGAGGTTTGACTGATGCACAAAATGGACAGGACAGGTTGCACACTAGGGCTGGGTATTGACACAAATTTCACAATTCGATTCGATTTCGATTCACAAGCTTGCAATTCGATTCGATTCCGATTCCGATTCGATTCAATATTGATTATTTTGGATATCTGGTACAATACATGGCAAATTTTCTCAAGGAAAACTAATTACTCTTAACTAATGCTGTAAACTATGGGAGTCAGTTGTAGCCTATAGGCTTCATTAGCCTACTATAATATTGAAGGTAAAAATGAACTGATTTGTATACAAACACTTAAATTACACTTTTATTTATTTTTATAATAATAAAGTTATATGAAATATAAACATTTAAATGGTGGCTGTCATAAAAACCTGCCAAATTTATTGAAACATGCATTAAAAGTTGAAGAACATTAAAAATTATAATGAATATGTAATATGGTGCATATATTTAGCAAAATGCTCCTCTCTAGAGTTAATTTTTCTAGCTGACTAACAAGTTTATGGTCACTGGATATGGTTTTTCTGAGGTAAATGTGATGTTACATGACATTGTTTACTGATGTCTTTCCACGGTTGAAACACTGATTGAGCGATTCCATGTGACATGATACGGATTTCGATAAGTTGTACTCTACCTTTTAACATACTTTCAGATGCTCATTCATGTTTATTTCGCGCTGTAACTGGTATTATTAAGGCGGAAGAGAAGATCATGTGCTTCTCTTGAGCTGAGCCAGAGCGATCTCACGCCACAGCGCCAAACTGTAATTATGTTTTTGAATTTCGTAAGAAAATGGACATAATTTGAAATCTGAGACTTTGTTTCATATCAATAGTAACAAAGCACAAAGATTATTGCGATTTATTTGATGGGATGCGCGCTACATGTTACATTCATTCATCAGCTGAAAACAGGATGACTAATCGATTCTTGGGATTTAAGAATCGATATCGGTTCGTACAAATGAGAATCGATTAAAATCGAGAAATCGATATTTTTTACCCAGCCCTATTGCACACATAAGCATAATATTACTGAATTACTAACTTTATTCAAAAATGAAAATTGTCATAATTGACTCAACCTCATGTTGTTACAAACCTGTATGACTTTCTTTCTTATGGGGAACATAAAAGAAGATACACTGAAAAATCTATTTTTGTCCATATAATGAAAGTCTGTGGAGTCCGAAACATTGGACCCCATTGACTTTGTTGTATGGACAAAAAAAAAACTAAAGAAAGAAGTATTTCCTTTTGTGTTCCCCTAAAAGAAAGAAAAACAAACAAGTTTGTAATGAGTTTTCTATTCCTTTAAGATCAAAGGTTTGCTGAAATCCCTAAGCCTAAGTATGAGCAATATTACTAGTGATTAAGCACCACTTATAATTTGACATCTATCCTTCTAGTAAACTGTGCTTTAAAATTGAATCTTAGAATGATTTTGTCAGAGACTGTCCGTTTCGAATCCTTGTGGAACAAGATGGAAGCTTTTGATTTTACTTACATGTCAGTGGATTGTCTGTCTTTTAGCTGATTTTCAAGTTGATCAATTGCTCCTAACAGTCTTGTCTCAGTCTCCTCTTTTTGGAATTGAAAGTCTCTTAAGGCCTCTTGTATTGCAGCTTTGACTGCCTCCTCTTTCTCCTTCTCTGCCCTCTGCAGGGCCTCCACCCTCTCCTGCTCCAGTCTTCCTGACAATAGTGAGTTTTCCGCCTGCAGGTCTCCAATAACAGTCTGTAGGTCTTGCTCTTTCTCTTGGAAAGCCCTCTGTTCATCCTGCTTTTCCCTCTGTAAGGCAGCAAGCTGGTCCTGATGATCATGCTGGATCTTCTGGACTCGTTCCTCGCAGTCTTTCTCCGCATCCTGCGACTTCTGCTTGAGCGCTGAAAACTCGTGGCGGAGCAGGGTGCTCTCCTCTTCGTGCCGATCAACGAGTTCAGAGATGCAGTGGTCCTTCTCCAACCTCATGAGCGCTCGGAGCTCAGCCAGGCCCACCTCGTAATCTTCGTTCTTCTGCTGGAGCTGCTGGTTTAACTTGTCGATCTGCATCTGCAAGGTGGTTGTTTGGGTAGTAAGCTCCGATTTCAAAACCTCTTCTTGGGTGCTTTTGGCCTCCTCGTATTGGAGTCTCATGTCCTCCATTTCGGCCTCTTTAAGAGCCATCTCGACTTCCAGTTTGCAGCGGGCATCTGCAAGTTCTGTAATACGAGCCTCCAAGTCTTTTGAGCGTCCCTCGCGCTCCTTGAGTTCGGCAGAATGGGAATCCATCAGATCTCTTAGTTTCACTAGGTTCTCCTGGATAAGTTTTTCAAGCGCAGTTTCTTTTTCCAGTCTGAAAGATTGCAGCACTGCTTCATGTTGTTGGTTCAACCGTGTCTCCAGTTCTTGAAGGTGCACCGTCTCTGCATTCTCCATCTCCAGTCTGATTTTCTGTTGGCCATACTCGATCTCAAAGTGCAGGTTCTCCAATTGCCTAGCAAGTCCGTCCTTGGACAGCAGTGTAGCTTTCAGTTCTTCACTTTGCTTCAAGATCTTCTCCTCAAGGTCCTGCACAGTTTGCTTGTGAAGATCTTGCAGTTCTTGCATAGAACGCTCCCTCTCACTCTCCAGCTGTGATATTTCCTTCTCCTTACGCTCCACAAGCCCCTCCAATTCCAGCATTGCTCTCTGGACATCTTGGACAATCTTCCGATTTCCTTCTAGCTCTTCCGTGAGAGCAAGTATCTGCTTTTCATGATCGTCCTTCAAACTCTGAAGATTGGATTGTTGCGTTTCTCTTAGTTTCTCCTCGTGACAGTATTTGACACTGTTGAGTGCGTTTCGGACCTCAATGGTCATAGTTTTCAGGGTGAATCCAAAGTCTCGTTGCTCCTTCAGAACAAGACCTCGAAAGTGGTAAAGGTCTTCTTTAACTTTCCTCAAATTGTTCTTGGATTCTTCTGCAGCGGAACGGTACCTGTCTGCTGATAGCTTAAGAGCTGTGATCTTTGAGTTTTCCTTCTCAAGGGTAGTAGTGTCCTGGATACGCTTGCTATCGATTGCATTAATAACGGAGGAGTAAAGAGACTCCACCATCATCTCTGGGCTTGTAGGATCACTGATGGGATTAGGTGACATCAAGTTCTCCTCAATTACAAATTCATTTACAGCAGACATGAAGTCTGACTCTGGACTTTCTGCCAATGAGTCCAAGTCCAACGAGCCTTGCTGTAATACAGGATCCATATTGGGGTGCCCAATGGTTTCAAAGTCAAAGGTCTGGGCATCTATGCTGTCGGGTGAAAGGTCCTCCAGGGGACCAGGAAGCACCATGGGTTGGCAGTCCGGTGCTTTTAAAATGAGAGTGGACAAAGTTTTGGTGGAGGTAGAGGTGACAGCAGTTGTGCTTTCAGATCTGGGTGTTAATAAAGTGGATCTTTGAGCACTCTGGCTACAGGAAATCTACAAGACCAAAGCAACAAGGTAAGATCATATGAAAATTCACATTGCTATAAAAGTCAAATTAGACTTTTTTTTTTTTTTTAAGTTGCAATGTAACGCAAGTAGCAACAGATGTTTTCTTCCGTACTGTGACACACAACCAAGTGAAACAATATCAAGAATGAAAAAATACAGGGAAGAAGGGGAATGTCCACTGCTTGTTGATTGAATGGAAGCAGATCTGAATTCAAGTTTGCAGTTGATTGTAAGAAAGGGAAGGGTTTAGGCAGAATCACCACAAAAAAGTCTGTCATTTCAGGTTGAGTTATGACATTCTGATTAAAAATTACGAGCTAAAAAAAAAGAAAGAAACATATGCATGGATGAATCACAGTAAGATTAATCAAATGGATTTTTTTTTTAAATATGGTAAATTTGTATTTCATGACAACATCCAATATTTCAAACACTTCCGCAAAATAAAAATTAAATGATTGTGAACACAAAGCACCTTTTGTTCATTTAGTAGGTCTGTGATAGTTTGTGACATCTCGTCCACACTCTGCGCAGCCTGAACCAGCTGATGGAGAACCTCAACATGATGGTTAAGAGGCTCAAAGTCACACAACGTAGGGACCCTGATGAAGAAAACAGGCATCAGACAAAGAACAACTAACACAGACCATCATTTAAGAGTTTTTAGCCATGATTGAAAGGTCAATGGCTGCAAGAACACAGGAAAGAAAAGCATATTTGGTTGGTTGTGAAGTTACAACAGAGACATCAGTATTGTGACTGAAACCGAATAAGAGTTGTTTACCTGAGGTAAGGCTGAACTTCGGAAGGACAACAGGATTTGAGATACTGCAGGTCATTCAGGGAAATATCTGGAAGCTCAAAATCAAACTTTCGAGGCCTTCGAGTCTAAACACAAAAACCAAGAAAAAACTTGTTTAATGCTAAAAGACCATGAAGGGATCCTGAAAATTAAAACACGTTCAAAGACTCACGCAAAACGAAGAGGGTGGCCATGAGTCCAGTCCTCGAAACAAGCGATTTCTGAGGAACGATTTCCCTAAAAGAAACAAAAACAGTGCTTTCAAAGCAATCTCCTCAAACAATCTGACAATTAATTTGGACTCAGATGTCAGTGTTTGTTCTCAAACTAAAAGAAGCACATTAAATACCTAAAATTAACTTACTGAAGAGCTTCCCAAAGGTTTCCCTTTTTACTTTTTCTGCCTCATAGAGGTTTTTCCCATCTCTGACAAGAGCATTGGCCCACTAGAAGAAATAATAAATAAAACATTAACACAGCTAGCCCTTTTGTGAGAAATGACAATCAACTGTGCAGAAATCTTTTAAAACTAATAATAAAATATTATTATTAATTATTATAATTATATTAGCTCAAATTATCCACTCAGTATCTGGTCAACTTTGTTAAATCACTTTTATAACCCCATCTCTATAACAAAGCATGCACTTAAACCACTGTTTATTATAAATATCATGAATTAGTAGCTGACTCTTACTTGTCTGTAGTGTCCTATGAACATTTTGCGTCTGACCACCTCCGCTACAGCGAGACAGTACATCTGTGGCACAGTGCTGAGCGCTTCCACCACCCGTACGCGCTCCAGCAGCTCTGTCAGCAGTCTCAGGAGAGCCTGCAGCTTCTCTCCATCCTGATCAGCGTGAAGCATCACGTAGCAGCACCATCTGATGGAGGAGACAACACAGTGCAGCTAGGAAATGCTTACAATTTATGTCATAAAAGTATCATAGCTCTATAGATTGAAAATTGCCCAAATCAAAGCCCAAACTATTTAGTGTTCTGGCCAAATTGAAAACAAACTGTTTAATTTGTTGTCCACAAAGAAGAAAAATGCTGCTCTTACTTGAGACGAACTTGAAGGTTGTTGGCGAGCTCCTGTTTGGCAGTGGTACACTTCTGCTTAATGTCAAGTAGCTTCCTGTGATTGGTCAGCATGATCATCAGCTGGTTGGCGTGACTCAGACACAGGTCAGGCAGCACCGAGGTGTCCTTCAGGTTTTCAGCCCTCTTCTGATTGGCAAGAAATCCCTAGTGGAAGGCAAAGGAGAAGACATGAGGAAGACAAGTTTCCTGAAAAACATTCACACTGCCATTTTCAAGTGTTTTGCACAGCTTTGTAATAGATTCAAACATGTGGCTAAAGTTTGTTTTGTCGATCTGTAACAATATAATACAGCTTTATAACAAGGCTGTTATTGAAGGATGGGGTAGCACCAACTACATTAGACCTGGCAGTAAACCCACAACCAGCAAAAGATTAAGTGTTGTAACTTGTAACAAATCATATGCATCTTAAAGTTACAGTAGCATAAAAGAGAGGGTGGAAAATGGTCATAAAAAACAAAGTGGATTTCAGGGAAAAAATAAAATGCACTTATGTGTAGAATATGTAGCCGTTAGGTTGCTTTTATAGACTATATAAATGAGATTTGCTTACCTGAGCAAGTTCCTTCTGTTCATTAACCAACTTTTTACAGCTTGCTATCATCTGGTCAAGCGCATACAATCTGTCCTCAAGACCTTTGATGGCCTTCATGTTCTGATTATCCAATTTGGTAATCGTCTCACGGCATTCAGTTAGAAAGGGTTGGATAATTCGTGGATCGAGCTGGAAGCATAAAGAATGAATTAAACAAATGAAAATGAGTGATCATAGACAGTAAAATAGTTCATGGTTACAATCCTGTGAAATGTGATGATGATGATGTTCTTTACTGTTTAAAGTTTGGTTTGGTAAGACTTTTAATGCTTTTGAAAGTCTCACCAAGGCTGCATTTATAAAAACAGTAACATTATGAATGTTATCATTACAATTTAAAATAACTGTTTTCTATGTTAATATATTTTAAAATGTAATTTATTCCTGTGATCAAAGCTGAATTTTCAGCATCATTACTCCAGTCTTCAGTGTCACATGATCCTTCAGAAATCAGTCTAATATGTTAATTTGCTGCTCAATTAACAGTTCTTATTATCAATGTTGAAAACAGTTGTGCTGTCTAATATTCTTTTTGGAAACCATGATACATTTTTTCCAGGATTCTTTCAACAGAAAGTTAAAAAAACAGCATTTATTTGTCTTTATTGTCAGTTTTGATTAATTTGATGCATCCTTGCTGAATTAAAAGTACTATTTCCTTTTAAAAAATCCTACTGACCCCAAACTTTTGTATGTGATGTAGGAGTGATGGGTTTCACCACGAATTCCACTGTTAAACTCGATTATGCATTATTTAAGTTGAAATAATGTGGCCTAATGGCTTCAACAGAAGCAAATACTATTGAATAACAACCTTGTAGCTCACAGTAGGGCTGTCTTTAAATGTTTATAAGTTATCGTAAAAGATCAATTTCCCTATGGAGAAAATGAATGGAGTTTTTACTTCTGGAACCAACTGTTGCACACTATTACAAGGTTTTTGTCGTCTTACTGATGTCAGACTATGTATTTTTTGCATTGTCTCCATGTTTCTTTGTAGTGCAAGCTATGTAAAGCATTCCTGGCCACTAATAGCTGTGCAAATATAAATAGCATAGCAAAATGACACTTTTCTATCATCACATGGTATATATATCATAATGACTGGCCACCTCAACACAATATAATGGTTGTTGCCGGTTACTTCACGGTAGCACTAGTTTACAGACCAAAACATTCACTCCCAATATGACTCGTCAATTACTCACCCTGTTGATCGAGTCAAAACACTTCCTCACTACCGACTCCACATCATTGGGTCTGTCCTGAACGTTGATCCAATCCAACAGTGTGACATTGAAACAGGGCATTGCTCCCCTCTCCGGAGACTCTTCCTCTTCCTGTAGAGCTTCTTTTAGACTAGAGCTGCTCTTCAGTCTGTCCTGAGGAGAGGAGGACGCCTGGGATGATGTTTCTCCTGAAGCAGAGACCGGCGAAGGTGTCTTTCGATTCTTCTGGCCGTCAGCGGGACGGAGGACAGCGGACTGCGTAGATGTTTCTCCTGATTCATCATCCTCATCATCTGTGGTTCTTGGGTGAGGGGAGCAGGACTTCTCCAAGCTTTCTCTGTAGCTGTGCCGAGTCAAACACTCTAGCAGTGGAATCTTCGCCATGACCGAGACAGCAGTGCCAAGCCTGACGAATGACATTAGAATTAGTGATCTATACATCTCCCTTCACAAAATACACTACAGTTCAAAATGTTGGGGTCAGATTATTCAGTAAAGACGTATTAAATTGATCAAATGTGACAGTCAAGACATTTATTATGTTGCAAATCTCAAATAAATGCTGTAAAAAAAAATAAAAGAATCCTGAAAAAAAAATTATCACAGTTTCCACAAAAATATTAAGCTGTTCTCAAGATTAATAGTAAGAAGAACTGAGCACTTTTAAGACTTAAGTAATGATGCTGAAAGCTTTGATATCACAAGAATAAATTACATTAAAAAAAAATAACATAGAAAAAAGTTATTTAATAATGTAACAATGTTTACAATATTATTGTTTGTATTGTATTTTTGAAATACAGCCTAAACAAGCATAAGATATTTCTTAAAATATAAAAAAATATAATTTTAAACTTTTATAAGATAAGAAGGTGGAGTCAAAGATGAACATACTTGGTGAGTTTTATTTTGATGTCTTCAAAATCCTGTTGGTAATTTGTGTAAGCAGTGTCGAATTTCAAGAGGAGTTTTTGATAGGACAGGGTGCAGTCGTCCAGGTTAGCCATGATGGCCGCCCATCCCTGGTGCTGAAGGTGTTCATCATGGACCAGACGCTCACAGAAAGAGCAAAGCTTCTTGGCAACCTCAAACATTTCCTAAACAAGGGCAAAATATCAGGCATTATGAGAGTCATTTGCAAACAAATGGAACAAAAGCTTCCATCCAAGCCTCTGTCATTCACAAAAAGGCATTGTTGCTTTGACTGTATTTGCATTTATTTTCTCAAATAGAAGTCATGCTTAAACCTTAAATAAACATCACTGATATAACATAGTGTGGATGAGCATAGATATGTAAAACCGGGCAAATATATTAGGAAGACAGGGGTTGGTCGTTAGGTCAATAGAAGTTGGCCTGTACCAGAGCCAGTTGAGTGCGGGAGGCGACAGTGTGAAAGACGGCAGGCATCATGAGTGACTCCTCCACCTTCAGCTCCATCTCATTCTCTATAGAGAAGGTTGTTTTGGGGATGGTTGGCGCTCGGTCACACAGGATCATCTCTTTGTTGAACAAGAAGATCGGGTTGGTGTCCTGAGGCAGCCAGAGACAAAAATCAATCAGCATTTAGGCATCACATTACTTCAAGAACCTCAATATTTCAAAGCATATACTGAAAGTGAAGTGAAGTGAAGGCAGCCATTCACTACGGTGCTCGGGGAGCGATTGGAGATTAGATGCCTTGCTCAAGGGCACATCAGTTATTTCCTGCCGGTATTGAGAATCGAACCTGCGATTACAAGTCCGACTCTTTAACCATTAGGCCACAACTGCCCCTAAATTTAATAACACAAGTATCACATTTACAACTTTTATAGAGCTTCTTTGTGATATTTGGTTCTTGAAAGCATCAAACATTTTAGTAGTGTAATTTGTAGCAACGATTGATAATTTGACTATATTATTCATATATAACTAATATTACCCTCTAAACAAATGTTGAAGAGCAAAAATGCTGTTTTTGTGTGATTTGGCTTGTAACTCACCGTTCCGGCGCTGTAGCTGCACACACGCCTCTCTGCCACCATACACTCCCCTCCATTGACCACCAGCACCTGGTGCTGGATTGCAATTTTATATTTGGCCTGAATGGCATGTTTAAGGTCCAAAACACTATAAAGAGCATGAAGCACAACACATTATACTTTTAGTTATCCAGTAAAACAAATCAGGATTCAATTTATAGACAAAACTCCAGACAAACAGAATATAGAGACATGACCAATACTGATGATGGAATTTGTACTTTTTAAGAACTAATAACACTTATGTAATATAATAATTTACATTATTTTTAATTATTTACAATTTACATCATATCATTATACAGGTAATTACACTGGAATAATGTAATCAATAAATAAAGTATTTTGCATTTCTAAGTATCAACATAATACCATTATATTACATAGTATATTATTCAATATAATGCATTGTCTCATATGCAAAATATATCAACATATGTAAATTATATGTAAATTCAGACAAACTCATTCAACTATTTTTAAGATGTTTTAAGACAAAAATAAACAGTAATAGGTTTACCATAAGGCTCTAAGTGTTAACATTAGATAATGCAATAGGTCTTTGAAATGACATGAGGTTGAGTAATTTTTGGGTGAACTAACCCTTTAAATATGTTAACATGTATAACCTTACTGAAGTTTTGTTAACAAATACTGTGAATAAGTTTGTCACATAATATGTTCTATGAAACAGCACTACATTATGACTTCACATAAAACATATAGGTGAAAACAAATGAGGGCTTAAACATTCAATTTTTTCTTAAAACCATTAAAATCTCTTACGTTTGGACAGCAAGTTCAGTGTCAAACGTTAATGTGCTTCCATTGTTGACTTGAAACACATACAGCTTCATGTTGAATTCTCCGCTGAGCCTGCCTCCAGCTTGATTTGTTCATCTAGTCAATTATGGCTGTCTGATCAGAAAGAAAGAAAATGCACACGATTCAAAGTCAAGTTTCATTTTAATTAACCTAAAATTATAATACATAAAAAAATACATACAATTTTAAAACACAAAAAAGGTCCTATAAAGTCCTATAGCCTGTTAACTGTCAGTGTCCTGGTAGCGGGACACTTGGCACACTTTCACATATTTATTAATCATCATAAATTAGGTATCATTTGAAAGCTTAAACTCTCAAAATTCATTCTATAAAAAACTTTTTTAAACCGGACATTGTGTTACAATGTCAATTGTACTTTAAAACCTTTTAGCTGGCTCAATTTTTGTGATACTGATAATAAACTTAATTTGGTTAGACATATGGCTTTGATTTTCTAGCCATTTTAGAGACCAAATAATTTTGTAAAATACATATTTTGCATATATTGTTCAGTAAACTTAAACTTCTATAACTTTTTTTACAACTCAAACTATCTTCTTTAGGAGACTAACCTTAGGTCTGTATCTCAAAGGATTTACGAAATACAACTTTTTAAGTTCAGATGCTCATAAAATGGTTGTGCTAGTTAATCTGTACAAGCACACGTAAACTACAAGACATAGGCCTACTGTATCTAGCCCAACGTGACCGTTTCAGTAGATAACAAGCTGGAAAACCCCCAGATAACCAGCTAATCACTGTGATCAGGGATGTCTTTCTATGCTGAGACAAAAAATAACACTTTTCAGATTATTACATGGCCATTGCCTAAATCTCTGGGGTTGTTTGTGCTCTAACATGTGCTTACTGAGATGTAAAACTGCACACAGATCAGCATGACCATGTGGCCCAAATATTCAGGCTGAGTCATGTTGTTCCCTGTGGGTAAACACCATCAACACAAGCTAAAAGATCCTTTGTGCCCTAATTCCCCATGAAGGGGTGTCAAACTTTGACAGGGAAGCATTGTAACAACTCTTATTATGGATACAGGGAATAATAAGGCGAGTCTACCAGGAATAGCACATGGTTGGCGTGGACCACATGGATAACTAAAGCCATTTAATGAGGGGGTAAACAAGCTGAAAAGTGCGTAAAATATTGTTTTGGTCAAATATACTGGGGATCACGATTTATATTAGTCTGTTTGTCACAACTTGTTATGTGTCAATATTGATTGACAGCTTTCCCCTTCGGCGGGCAGTTGAAACCTTATCCTCAAAGTCAAAATATGACCTAAAACAAGACAAGTTTCCTTAATAAGACTATTTTAACAAACAAATGAGGGACTCCTGAAAGCTACTGAAAGCTACAAGTCTTTGTTTTGTTGTTTCAAAGGCCCTGGTCATTATGTGGGGAGGGTGACAGTAACGTTATGTCCAAATATCTCTTAAACCATCACCAGAACACCAAACCTTCATCAATATCACATTACATGATATCGAACCCACTAAACCTCGACTAAACCCTAATTCGTCAAACTACACCTGGTTTTGTTTAACGTTACATTGTCTAGTTATATTTAACGTTAGTGCCACAATTCCGTGTAAGTGACCATAACAGCCTCAAATTATCCGTTTTTTTGCTTTTAAACTGCAACATCTACAATATAAGGAGCTGAATCAGTATCAGAAAGTCTTACCTGACCTGTCTTCAGTCCATTCTCTGCATTAAAGCAGATTAATAGGTTGTTTTTGGCTGAGATGTTGAGGTTTCTGTCAGCTAGAGGTTGAAGCTGTCGGGCTAACAGGCTAAAGCTCATCACTCCAAACTCGGGCCTTTATTTTTCATTCCCACAAAACGCACAAATTCATCCAGGATGAGATGGGATACATTCATTAGTGCTTCATCTTTCAAGACATGTAGGTTAGGAGGGGTGGTAATAAGATGTGAGTTTTGTCATCGAGATTTTTTTCTCGCAGGATTGTGTAAGGATCCGCTAATGCTGTTTCTCCTGCTGCTGTGTTTTGTTATTGTCGTCACTGCGCAGCGAGGTGCATTCTGGGAAGGGCAACGGTCAGCAGTAACGCGCTGATCTGGGAACAGATTACACGCCTGGCATATGATTCGAACTGTTGCTAGAGTAACGAGGAAGCTGATCTGAAATCAGCCGCTTCTAGAAACTGGGTGTTCCTTTAATGACAAGGTGTGGGAACAATTGGATTTTTTTTTGAAAATATAATCTTTAAGTTTAATAAAACGCTGCGAAACATTTGTATAATATTTTAGACTTTAGACTTTGTCAGTGTTGGGTGTAATGAATTGCTAAGTAATTAATTTCTGTAATTTACTTTTAATTAAGTTTGTTAAAATTACCTTTCCCTTGCAAAAGTAAGGGATTACTTATACTTTTTCTGCCATTTAATTACAGTCAATTCTGTTGTAATTGCATTAAATACTGTATAGACTATAGAATAATTCTATATTAATGTCTAATGATAAAATTTATGTTTTACTGTAACCTTCTTCCTTTAAATACTTTGGTCAGTTCAATAATA
Source organism: Abramis brama (assembly GCF_963993115.1). NCBI lineage: Eukaryota > Metazoa > Chordata > Actinopteri > Cypriniformes > Leuciscidae > Abramis > Abramis brama. Next base: position 24,624,524 of record NC_139986.1, on the reverse strand, counting down.
ATTTATGCAATTTTATACTATTTATTTAAAAGAACTAAAAGTGAAGGTTCTTGTCTATCCTTGTATTGTTCAACTGGTCGAGGTTGATATGGGATTTAGAAAGTAATAAGTAATGCAATACTTTTTAGAGAGAGTAATTAGTACAGTAATCTAATTGCACTGTTAAAGATACTTAATTACTTTTTTAGAGTAACTTACCCAACACTATTCATTATGTTGTTTACTTCTCAAAACTGACAAATTACAGTTTTTCTCAGTCGCTTTGGTGCATTTCTCACATCACTATTTACATTTGCACAACAGTTAATGCAGTTCTCAAAACAATTAGTACAAACTGCAAAACCTAGTTGATAACCTGCAAAAGCGTGTCACTTGCTCAAAATGGATAGCTCATTCCTCAAAAGTAAGTAGCCTACTCATGTCAATGAAAGTGTCAGTGTCATCAAGATGAAAAGTCCTGACACCATTGTTTATGAACAAGATAGTCAAATGGCTTTGTCATATTTTCATTATGACAGTTTACTCTGTAAATGTTTTCCAATGCAAAAAAGTCAGATCTTGGTGACACTACCTGAAAATGCTCAAGACAGCATTATATACTACAGTATTTGCACAGCCATTTGAAAAATACAGTAAAGTTATACATTACTGTATTTATTGAGGTAACTGAGTACAAGACACTGAATACACTCTAAGTAATGCTGGGTTGTTTTAACCCAATGTTGGGTCAAATATGGACTAACCCAAAGTTGGGTTAAAAAATGCAATTTAAAAATGGACAAATTGCATTGGTTACATTAAAAATGTAACCCAACGGCTAGGTTTGTCCATTTTTAAATTGCATTTTTAACCCAACGTTGGGTTAGTCCATATTTGACCCAACATTGGGTTAAAACAACCCAGCATTTTTTCAAATTCTAATTTGTTTCAAATTCAAATTGCAATTCTAATTTGTTCACAGCATTGTGCAAAAGAAAAAATACACCCTTATTTACAACAAACATAAACTCCCTTTGGGTAGAGCTGTGCACAACTGTAAACAATATTGCAGTAGGCCTACATATTGGAACTGAACATACAACATACATAGTACTGTAATCATTCATGCACATCCAGACGTTCCTCATCAGTGAAAGCTGACATTCACCTGAGAGAAATTGTTCAATTTAGGAGACATTTTAAGGAAAAAAAAAAGATTTTAAAAAATGTGTAAAATTTACTTGACAGATTTTGACAACTAGTTCAACATTTGTGTATGTAATGACTCAAGCAATGAAATGAAGACTATTAGTTTTATATGGAATGACTATTCAGCATTCACAAGTATAGTTAATTTTGACTGACATGACATAAGCAAATGATAATGTTATGAAACAGCAGAGAGTTGTATGAAAGCAATTGATGGATGTCCAAAAGCATTTGCAATTTGTTGGAAGAAATGAGAAACTGCTACTATGATGTGCACAAATGACTAAATGTTGTGGAGGTTGAACTAACTGTGTGAGAAATGCACCAAAGCGACTGAGAAAAACTGTAAAATCCTAAAATTTGAAGAGTATTTTTTGTCATTTGACAGTAGTCTTTATTATTCGCTAGTATATAATCTAGAAATATTTAATAAGCATTTGGGCCTTTGGGTCTTTTGCTCCATGAAAGCTGAAACCCATGGGATTATATATTCATGGCAAATCTGTCTGCCGTGTGCTTTAGGGGGCTTCTTGGTTAAAACAGGACAGAAGCCATTTTGAGAGTGATGAGGACCCGTGAGCCATTGTTTTGTATTATGCACACCAAGAATGTGAACATTCATAATAATGTGAAATATTTGCTGGAATGTGTTTTCTGATATGCTTACTATGCCATAGTGCAAACACCTTTATGTCTGATGATGCAAATTAATGTGTTATCAGCAACTATCGAAACAAATGACTGTGACCATGTGCACTGTAACAACTTGTTTGTTAGCCACTGTTGCTTTGCCATAGAGACTTTATAGATCAGTGCAGTTTAAGTGTAACGGTATGCAAAGCATTTGAAATAGGTAAAAAATGCCTTGAAGGTTTGAGTGGCTGAAACTCAGTTACAGTCGACACTGCAATTTCAAGTCATGTTACGTCAAGTTCTTCATCATCAGGTGCACAGAAAAACAAGTTGCACATACAGTAAAATTCCATTCCTTTAAGACATGAATGAGTGAATGAATGAATGAATGCCCAAACATTTATATATATATATATATATATATATATATATATATATATATATATATATATATTATTTTGTAAATAAATACATACGGGTGGTTTGAAACGACCTGAGGATGAGTAAATGATATACAGAATTTACATTTTCAGATGAACTATCCATTAAAAGTTTAAAAAGATAGATAGATAGATTGATGGACGGGCGGACAGACAGACAGACAAACAGACAGATAGATAGACAGACAGACAGACAGACAGACAGATAGATAGATAGATAGATAGATAGATAGATAGATAGATAGATAGATAGATAGATAGACAGACAGAGAGACAGACAGACAGACAGAGAGACAGACAGACGGATGGATGGATGGATGGATGGGTGGGTGGCCGGGCGGGCGGACGGACGGACAGACGGACGGATGGATGGATGGACGGACAGACAGACAGACAGACAGATAGATCGATCGCTAGACAGACAGACAGACAGATAGATAGATAGATAGATAGATAGATAGACAGACAGACAGACAGACGGATGGATGGATGGATGGATGGATGGATGGATGGCTGGGTGGGCGGGCGGGCGGGCGGACGGACGGGCGGACGGACGGACGGACGGACAGACAGACGGACAGATGATGTGTCTTACATGTATAAGATCTTTGAAAATAAATAATACATGATAAAAGTAAGCAATCAATTCCTTTAGGTTATTGTGCAGTGTGCAAATATGAGATTTAATATTTGCACAGAACGTCTCTATTGCATTATCAAGACCATCTAAATGCAATTTGGAGGTTGATATCTCATTGAAAAATAGATATAGTAAACCCTAATAAACTGACACACAGTGCTGAACTCATTTCAGAAGCAATACTGTTGAATTAAGATGCTGGGTTTGACAGACAAATAATACAAGCCAGATAAATAATATACCAAACACACATATACTCCTTGAAAAACAAAAGATAGAAGCCATTTTTCGTAAGTAATGTCAACAAACACAGTAAAGCTCTTTTCTCAAACTAGGTGTTGTGAACAAAAAACTGAAAACGAAAGTTATGAAAAAGCAAGATTAATGTGTATGATTTTTAACTTATGAGGAGTAGAGAGAAAAACTGCCTGGGTCATGTGTACATCTTTGGTCATGTTTTCTTACAACAGACTTTGTGTGTTGTAGGTGGGCAGAACATGTCTTACAGTTCCACATGTGACCAACAGATGGAGACACACTACTTTGAATCACTGAACTGAGACTGAGTCAGTGAAGTTGCTCTCAGTGAATCTTGCCAATCAATCTCTTGACAGATGTCTCTAATCATCATGGACAGTACCATTTCTAGCTCTACAAATCTCAAATCCCCATCCTCAGTTGTATCTAAAGAGATTAATCTCAAATATATTTCATAACTGGTACATTTGAATACAGAATCAGTTGAAAATTACCATAATCTTACCCTCTGGAACCCAATAACTATTAATAAGGGCTACCGGCTATAACTTATTTCCTGGGTGACCCTTTAATGACAGTCAGAAGGGAGTTTAGGTCTTTTGATGAATTCATTTCAATATCTACATTATGGAGCTGTAAGCTCAAAGATTATGTCAAAATGCTTCAAATTCTTCTTCAGAACTTGATTTGAGTTCAAATAAGGCTGAAAAATGCTGAGTGTTTTATTGCTTAAATCTCATAAGTGTTGCGTAATGCCTTGCATGATCAGTGCAATATCAGCACTTTGTTGGGGACGTTAAAACGCTGAAAGCGAAAAGCAGTTTTTATCTAAAGGAAAGTGGGTCTCCTCTTAGATTCAACTGCACTGCATCACCATTATCTTAATTAATAAAGTTGAGTGAATTTTATTCTCACTATAGTTTCAAGTGGGAAATAATCTAATGCCGCAAGATTTCTCTCAAGATCAAAGTAAGGGTACATGATAAAATGGAATATGAAAAAAGCCCACAGCAAATCTCATAAAGTTTAGAAATCTCTATCAAACACACACTAGCAAACTTATGCATATACACATAGATGTTTGTGAATATCGCATGAAATTATGTATATATATGTTACTCAGATTACCGTGTAATAAAAATTCTATTGTGATGTTCTGTCTTATTTTCTTGTGGTTTTAGGTATCATTTTATAGGTAAATGTTTATAGTCATCAATTTTACAAAGATATCATTATTTACAGATTTAAACTGTCTATAGCAAGTTTTTATTGGTCATAAAAAGTGGAAGAAACATGAAGGGGATCACAGCACAAACCTTGGGGAACTGAGATTGTGTCGATTCTAATCACATTACAAAATTATACATAACAAGTGACTCAATGGGACCATTCAACAAAACAGTGTGAGAAGAGATCTCCCCAAAGCCAGAGATGAAATAATCAATACTGACAGCATTAGGTGGTTCAACTGCAACACCTCAGTTATTTAACCATCGATGGAAAGCTTTAATATCAAAACATCACAAATGCAGTTTAAAAATATATATATATTCTTGGGATTTTCCTAACAAAAAAACATGCATGCTTTGTGGACATATACCATACCAATGTTATTTGGATTATGTAGCATGGTAAATGAATATAATCATTCAGTGTCATGGTAATTATCTGATACCATGATACAGTAATTTAATGTAAGGGTGAATCTTGACATAATAAATGCCATAGAGAATGCCTTGATATTGCATTTAGAGTGGACAGATCAAGTATGTATTTGTGATAAACCCAACAATAAATTTGTCAAGCCTGAGATGTCATGTAATGCCTACTGTAAATTATGGTCTTTGTATATTGCTAAGGCTGTAACCCTCGATCAGAAACTCACTGAATCTAGCCTACTTGTTGTGTGTGTCTGTGAATGACTGAACAATTATAAGCATTAAACTGTCAAGCAAAATATCTGGTTACATAATAGGCTACTGAAGCATCAGTCGCTTATATTATACCAACACCACCCAAACATCCAATCGAATATCATCACTCCCCCATTTCAAGCAGTTACGTGATGTGTGACGTCGCAGTGGATGGTAGTGATGTCCGAATCGTTCTTCTGAACCGGATCTTTTAAATGATTCGACTCGCGAAGCGTCTGGAAATCACTGTACGTGTGGGACTTTGTTCAAGTTATACTATGTTATAATATATTTGACAATTAAAGTGAGTCTAATAATAACAATTGTTAAAAATAAACAAAACAACATTTGAAATGAAAGCACTTGAGAATGAAAACGCTGTGACTGAGATAGAAACAGTAACTAACCAATTAAATGGACTGTTTGACTGTTTCCACATGCTTGTTTTCATTTGTAAAATAAAAATAAAAATACATTTAAATGGAAATCTATTTTTAAACATCACCGTTTATACTGATTAACGGTGCAGTCAGTCACACCTTTGCTCTACGAATCAATCATTTCAATTACCCACTGGCACTAACCAACAGAAAGCTTGGTTTTGAAGTGATTTCTGTGTGAGCAGTGCTTAAAATTTTCCTGAAATATCGCTAATGTGACTGCATCTTGACGTGTATAAACGATTTTACTGTACAAATTAATGTAAAATACTGCGTAGGGGGGTTATGGGAACTACGTTTGTGCAACAACTCATAAGTAACGGTCACTCGACTCTTTGAACTGTTTCGCACCGAACCGATTCGCTAAAAGAATCGAACTTTCCACATCTAGTGGATGGAGGTGGGGGCCGGGGAGGGACTTCTTGGACCAAAAGGGGATTCAAACGTGTTTATGACTTTAGTGTAGAACCGTCGCATTCAGTCAGTCAATGGACTCGGGCGCATTGCGATAACCGGCCTCATTGTGTTCGCTTCAGGCTGGGAAGCAAAACAGAGAGAGATTCGGTCCAGAAGATCGCCCAAAACAAAGGTGTGTCCATCGTAAAGACTTTCATTGTCAAAAAAGGACAGGGCACGCGCAAAAGAGCGAGATCGTCGCTGGGAACAATGATGCTGATTGAAGTTTTGCTATTATGAGCAAAGCGCGCGGATTTGTTGGACACCCATTGATGCGTCACATATAACAGTTCGTTGTTATCATTGTTTATCAGATCAGAGTGTGCAGTGCGGATTTGTCGCGCGCTCTCCAAATCATTCCAAACGCGGCATTTCTATTATTACCGTGAGCGGTTCCTAAATCCACAACGATGAATTACCAATCGAGCGTCCCGGTTTCGGTGTCAGTGTCCGGGATCTCTCAGCAGTCCCAGCCCGCTATGCCCACTCCGGGAACGGTACCCACACCGGTGCCCGTTCCTCAGTCGATTCCTCCTCAGTTCGGATCCGGATCGTCCGGGAGCTCCGGGGCGGGTCAGTTTGGCTCGGGAACCGTATCGGGCCCTGCAGCGCAGTCCGGCGCGTCGGGCTCCCAGTTCGTATTGTCCAACTCAGCAGCCATCAGAGGCGAGATCCATCGGTTCGAGTCCGTCCACCCGAACATTTATGCAATATACGACCTGATCGAGCGCATCGATGACCTGGCCCTCCAGAACCAGATCCGCGAGCATGTGATCTCTATTGAAGGTAAGCGCAAGGCCATATTAATTGATGCCACAATGAAGCATTGTATTGTCTGTCAGTGTAAAGGCAAAAGCAGATGGTGCGTGAAAACTAGGGGACATAAATGAGTGTACATCCCTAATCATCCTAATTAGGGGCTGCTGATAGCCATGGACCACTTAATATGCAATACAATACTTTAATGTGGCATTCGTAGTGTTGTGACATAATATGTTCTGACATAATAAAATAGTGTTGGGTGATGCATAAATAATAAAGCTGATGTTTACACTTTGTTTAGTTGGATTGTGTGGGAATGAAGAGCCGAGATCTTGCATAACCACGAGCTTCCAGAACGCATCAGTGTGTTGTGGATGTAAATTAAATTGTGAAGCAAAGATTTGTGACTCTCTGCATTAATATTGACACGCCAGTCAGATGTGATTTTCACAGGAGATCTTAATGCAGATTTGATTGTTTCATTATCAGAAGCTCTTCTGGAAAAACGCTTTCCGAGGTCCCTCTCATCCACTGTTTGTGCATCAGTCGTTCATTTGTTTAAAGTGAGTTTATCGATTGATTATGTCAAAGACATTGACTCTGACAATGTTTACAACAGATCTGATTGATTGGCTATCATATAAATGGGTTTTAAATACAAAAGCTGATGGTGCATGCAAACTGGGAAACGTATGACAGGCATCACAAATCATTATCTGCATTATGTTTAATTAAGGGGGCATTTGATAGCCATGGACCACCAAGATTAATTCTGATCACTAAATATGAAAGCCCAATGCTTTTTGTTGTTTAATTATACATTAGTTAAAATGAGAAAAACACCAGCATTTGGAATTGGTTTAATGTAAATACTCTTTTAAGAGTTATGTAGACACACTATGTTTGGTTTGCTAAAATAGTCGATTGTTTGAGGAGCAAAAGAGATCATCAAAGATTTGTGGCATTTTGTGTTAATATTGACACACCAGTCAGACGTGATTTTCATAGATGTGATTGTTTCATAATGAGAAGCTCTTCTGCGAAACATTTGTCAGCATCAGTCGCTCATCTTGTATATAAAGTGAGCTTTTAGCTTTATAAACCTCATTATGTCAGATACATTGACTCTGACTCCCAATTTTTATACAGACCCGACCTCTCCACTCTCATATTAACGGTCAGGGTGAGAGTTCAGGTTAGATGAGCTTTAGTCACAGGTTATTTAAATGCAAATCGAGCCCCTTGCTGCTATAGAGTCACATCTCTTCTAGAATTGCAGGGTATTACAAACCCTCTCAAGCAGTCTTATTTTGTTATCATGGAGTTTCTAGGTTTCGCAGCACATACCGAGCCAAAATGATCCATTTCTCTATTTCTGAAACAGCTACATGGTACCTATAATAGTATTTCTCTGGTAAATGCATCACGATTCCCTGCAGAAACACCATAAATGTGAAGTTCATTGTTGAAAGATGATTGATTTATTGTGTTATAAATAGTGGTTTCACATAAGATGAGGTGATTGTGAGTGGTTGTAACATGGTGAGTCAGTGAGCTGGTGAGATTTTCTGTAACTCTCAGTGCATTTTACCATTGAGGGATGGAGAAATTTCTGGATGAGCGGACACCCTTTCGAGGGGGCGAGTAGGTTGACGGGTGGTAGAGTTTGCCTTTTCGCTATGTGAGCATGGGTTGTGTGCAAGCTGATGATATATTAACATGAAATGGTTGCAAAGACTGAATCGATTTTTTACAAAGCCGAATTTTTTTTTTTTTTACAAATATTTGTCAAGTTACCTTTATATAGGTAGACCTAGGTCTTTATACAATATTGTTTCATAGCTGCCAGTAACAATGAATGATGCAAAATTCTAATTCTGCTGTAAAGTAGCTTAACAAAGACAGTAGTGTCATTATTTTGCTCAAGTCTGTTCAGTGTTGATTCATTTAAGTTTAATAATGTTGATGTTGCAAAATTCATCAATTATGAACCAAAGGCAATAGTGTCCAGCTAAATTCAAATCAAGTTTTGTTGTCATTCAATACAGTGCAGTCAAATCGATAAAGCATTGTTTCTGAATCTTAAAGGGATACTTCAGGATTTGGCATTAAGCTTTGTATTAGTAGAAAACCTGTAGTATTTTCGAATTACCGTGCTTTCCACCCTCATATCCCCCTGAGACGAGAGATTTATGTATTTTTTTGTCTGGAAAAAATCCTCCGATGACGCAAAAATCGCCATTTTGCGTCATCGGAGGATTTTTTGGCCAGAGGCTAAAGACTACAGCCAGTAGTAGGGGCTGTCCCGCATGTTTTCAACCCGCCCATAGAGGGTGGGATCTCACTCACAGAATGTACACACAGTGTCAGCCGTCTTTCTTTGGAAGCTAAGCTAGCAGGCTCTTGTTCTGTTGAGAAAACTGAGTAGTAGTGGTTACCATCCTCTTTTTCCCGGACATGTCCGGCCGTCGAGATCGTCCAAAATGTCCGGGATTCGGCTTTTGCTTTCTGCAGTCGCCATTCATTGTTTACATGCACACCTTTTGTTTCAATCTAACTGAGTTCATTCCGATTGGTGAATCTGAATGTAGTGTTTACATGAACGCTAAACAAGTGATCGGTTGATATGCGTTTTAACATTGCTAAGAAAATTCCTGCTCCTCCGTGAGAGATACGAGACTGGTGCGTCTCACAGGTGTCGCTCAACAGTAATCACGCCACCGGCCTCGCGCCGCTCAGCCTCGTCCTGCTCGCCACAGTAAACATAATGAATTGCGACTGTAGAACGCAAAAGCCGAATCCCGGACATTTTGGGCGATCTCGATATCCCGGGCAGACTCGTCACGGAGACTCACTTGTAGCCTAGTCTTGTTGTTTAACTGCGCGCTCTTACTGGTAGGCGTGCCTTGGGAGTGGCCTCGTAGAGCAGCGAAGCAAGTGCATTCTGGGAGTTGTTGTCTTTCATCCACATAAGCCAAAAATACATTTTCTGGCTTTTCTCAGTCTAGAAATTATTCAAAAATAATTTCACATTTCTTCTACATAAATGACCCATTTTAAATACACATTCATCTTTCCAGAGGTGAAGTATCCCTTGAAGTCTTTTAAACCTCAAATAGCAAGCCAAAGGCAATAGTGGCAAGGAACCCAAACTCCACCAGTCGAGAGAAATGGAGAAAATACCTTGGAAGAAACCAGGCTCAGTCAGGGTGCCAGTTCTCCTCTGGAGAAATGAAAGAACATGGTGTGAATATCCCTGTATATTCCATAAAGAATAGCCAGACTGGAGGATTCAATGATGGGTTGACAATATTGTGAGCTGCCAATAATCAGCTACGGACGGATGGGACCTATGTGCATAATGTTTATCGCAGGATATTAGTGTAGATCTACAGTGAGGAAAATAAGTATTTGAACACCCTGCTATTTTGCAAGTTCTCCCACTTAGAAATCATGGAGGGGTCTGAAATTGTCATCGTAGGTGTATGTCCACTGTGAGAGACATAATCTAAAAAAAAAAATCCAGAAATCACAATGTATGATTTTTTAACTATTTATTTGTATGATACAGCTGCAAATAAGTATTTGAACACCTGAGAAAATCAATGTTAATATTTGGTACAGTAGCCTTTTACAGAGGTCAAACGTTTCCTGTAGTTTTTCACCAGGTTTGCACACACTGCAGGAGGGATTTTGGCCCACTCCTCCACACAGATCTTCTCTAGATCAGTCAGGTTTCTGGGCTGTCGCTGAGAAACACGGAGTTTGAGCTCCCTCCAAAGATTCTCTATTGGGTTTAGGTCTGGAGACTGGCTAGGCCACGCCAGAACCTTGATATGCTTCTTACAGAGCCACTCCTTGGTTATCCTGGCTGTGTGCTTCGTGTCATTGTCATGTTGGAAGACCCAGCCTCGACCCATCTTCAATGCTCTAACTGAGGGAAGGAGGTTGTTCCCCAAAATTTTGCAATACATGGCCCCGGTCATCCTCTCCTTAATACAGTGCAGTCGCCCTGTCCCATGTGCAGAAAAACACCCCCAAAGCATGATGCTACCACCCCCATGCTTCACAGTAGGGATGGTGTTCTTGGGATGGTACTCATCATTCTTCTTCCTCCAAACACGTTTAGTGGAATTATGACCAAAAAGTTCTATTTTGGTCTCATCTGACCACATGACTTTCTCCCATGACTCCTCTGGATCATCCAAATGGTCATTGGCAAACTTAAGACGGGCCTTGACATGTGCTGGTTTAAGCAGGGGAAATTTCCGTGCCATGCATGATTTCAAACCATGACGTCTTAGTGTATTACCAACAGTAACCTTGGAAACGGTGGTCCCAGCTCTTTTCAGGTCATTGACCAGCTCCTCCCGTGTAGTTCTGGGCTGATTTCTCACCTTTCTTAGGATCATTGAGACCCCACGAGGTGAGATCTTGCATGGAGCCCCAGTCCGAGGGAGATTGACAGTCATGTTTAGCTTCTTCCATTTTCTAATGATTGCTCCAACAGTGGACCTTTTTTCACCAAGCTGCTTGGCAATTTCCCCGTAGCCCTTTCCAGCCTTGTGGAGGTGTACAATTTTGTCTCTAGTGTCTTTGGACAGCTCTTTGGTCTTGGCCATGTTAGTAGTTGGATTCTTACTGATTGTATGGGGTGGACAGGTGTCTTTATGCAGCTAACAACCTCAAACAGGTGCATCTAATTTAGGATAATAAATGTGGACATTTTAAAGGCAGACTAACAGGTCTTTGAGGGTCAGAATTCTAGCTGATAGACAGGTGTTCAAATACTTATTTGCAGCTGTATCATACAAATAAATAGTTAAAAAATCATATATTGTGATTTCTGGATTTTTTTTTTTAGATTATGTCTCTCACAGTGGACATGCACCTACAATGACAATTTCAGACCCCTCCATGATTTCCAAGTGGGAGAACTTGCAAAATAGCAGGATGTTCAAATACTTATTTTCCTCACTGTACATCTTGTACTGTTGAGGGTGCAAATAATCTGTGTTAATGGTATTATCCAACTAAACCTCTTTACTTAGGGTAGGGTTAAGGAGCAGCCCTGGCTCTGGACCAGCAAACCAGTGATTTCTAACTAGTAAATATGATTGAGCCATTTATCTTGTTGTCAAAGCATTTGGAAATGAAAGCATTTTCCAGAAAATTCTAGCTTGCATTGCCATTGAAAATCCCTGACTTTTTTGCATTCCTTTTGTTCCCAGACCTGAATTAACCCCGCCCTCTCAGACAAACGCTAGTTACCCTTTTTTAGCACAAATGCCAGTAACGTCCAGTGTCAGTCACCTCTGATCGATGCTGACTCATCCGGCCCGTAAAGAAATCCTCAGAAAGCCTGTAACACCTGAGTAAAGGCTTGCTGTTGCCATGGAAAATCATAATTGTGATGTATCACTTGCAGAACGTCTAGCCTATACAACAGCAACGCCATGTGCTATTGATTTCCAGCTTGTTGACCAATAATCGAGGTGTAAGTGTTTTGTTAACTGATTTGGATTGGGTTAAATCTAAATCAGATGGAACGTTTGCATTAGCACTAATGGTGTGACGTTCGCTGTGCCCTTGACTACTGGATGTTTTATTGACCGTTATAAATCATATTATGGCAATCAACAGCTGATGACAGGAGAAATATTAAGTTGGGATTTTTGGCATTAGTTTATTATCCTAGTGCAATGCAAACCCTGTCTTGTTTTTAAAACTGGAGTTGGACTGGTGTGAATAGAATAGCATGCTATTCTTACTATATCAGCAGTATATAGGCTATAAGGGTGTGTTCTCACTTGGTCAGTGTTCATTTGAATAAGTATGAACGCTGCCATCTGAACCCTGGTGACACCAAACAAGCGGACCGAGACGCTGAAAAGATGGGTCTCGGTTCCCTTCCAAATTAACCAATCAAACAGCTTCCAATCGTTTAGGCTACGTGTGTGACGGAGGGATTCCTGCCTTGGTTTTGACTCATTTACGAGTTCTCGGCTGGTCAAAATCCCATCATATGTAGGCTATGCACATACAATGAGCACATTAACCCAGCACACAGCATTGTTTTGGATGTTCGGTCACAAAATATACGTAATAAAAGCTGATCAGTCAGGTTGTGAACATGTCACTATGCCTTTAGTTTGGTCGGTGTTAAAATGCCAATATGAACGTTAGGCGAACCAGGACTACATTTGTTTTTTTTGTCCGGACCAAACAAACCAAGCGAACCGAACTACAAGTGTGAAGTGAACACACCCTAATATGTGAATAACTAAAATCCTAGTATGCAACAAAATGCACTATTGATACATGATTGTATCTGGATATCTTGCATAATGCATTTTGTTTCACAATAGTACACAGTATTCAATTCCAAACATAGCCATATGCTAGTAGAGTTTGACAGTCCATTAAGACAGTCCATTCTCATTACTAGTTCAGGTCTAGAGTAAATAGTTTGGATTTAACCTGCTAGAGGAATTATAACCGTCCGTGCTTAATTGTGTAGGCCTACAAAATGTCTCTAAGTCCAGTTCGGCTCGAAGTGCGCTGTGTTTTGGGAATTAAAAATCCGCCTCCATCTGTCATGTCCTCTTGTATCTTTTATTTATGCAGTTTTGTTATTAGAGAACAGAAAGTTTTTGTGATATAACAGGTTTTGTAAGCGAGAACAAATCTGTCTAATTTTGTATTTCTTTTTAGTAAAGATAAAGCTTATCAGCAGTTCATCAAAGCAATTACACACTTAAGCACAAGAGGCCTCCAGGCAGAAAGCTATTTGTTTTCTTTGCTTCTCTTTCACCCCTGTCATGGCCCTTTGGTTATAGCTAATATTTACATGTTATTTACATAATCCTCCTCCATTTTATGTCAATACCTTGGAAAATTAAAGCATGTCATACCACACGCATAACAAACAGGATGTATTGCATCTAAGCAACTACATAGCAACACCATAGCAACCGCTTGGCGACAAGAGACTTAAGACTGGTCAGATTTTCAAAATGTGAGAGACCACAAACATCATAGATTTAAAAGTTTTGTTCCTATAGAACAGGGTTCCTCAATTAGTTTTCACCAAGTGCCAAATTTTGCCAACAATACAAAGCCAAGGGCCACCGACCACAATGTTATGAGTCCGCAATGTTTGTTCTGCTACACTCTAAAAACTGCTGGGTTAAAAACAATAATTTCTGGGTTATTTTGCAACCCACTTAACACTTCTTACTCCACTGGAGAATTTGATAACATAATCTGTAGAACCATCAAAATAAAAGGGAGTAAGGAAGGAACCATCCAGATAAGGAACCTTCCAGATCACCCCAGCAACAGCATAGAAACGCCCTAGTGACCACTCAAAACACCTTAGCAACCGCATGGAAACGCCCTAGCGACACACTTAAAACATTCCAAACACCTTAGCAACCACTCAGAACACGTGACTGAGGTTGCATGAAAATACACCACTCCAAATATCTAGTTATTATTGGTATTTTTTAGCATATCATTCTGTGAATGGTGCAATAATGCTAAAGTTGATTTATATCATTCTGAGCATTTCTGAATCTGTGAACATTTGGTGTATTTTGTTCGAAGTGCTTTCTAGCCATCAGCGTCCTTTGGGACAGCTTCAGACAACAGCGAAAATAAAGTAATTACTGTTGTTTTAAGCTGCCATTTATGCTGATATAACTGATGCCATATCAGCAAATTTGTGACTTTATATCTGCCGCAGCGATGCTGTGGCCGTTCTTCCACTTTAATTCTTTTTGTCAGCGTTATCTGAACGACCTTCAGCAGATATTCACTGGTGTAAACAGAATTTTGTATTCAATGTCATCAGGGTCTGAATGAAACCACAGTTCCAAATGGAGCTGAAGTTGAAATTCAGACTGGCTGTTTATTTTCAGTAATTACATGGAGAAACAATGTTATTGAGCAATACTTGAAGGCTACATGCCATTGTTTTAATCTACTATGTTAATTTTTGCAGTGATTTGTGACATTGGTATGACATTTAGTATCATGACGACCCCGTTAGCATGATGTTAGATCAGATCAGATCAATAAAAGGAATTTCATATTCACAGACTTTGTGACCATTTGCTGTTGTCATTGCTATAACTATCATGCAAATGTATATTATATTCCAATAGTTTGTTTTTAAAGTAGTTTTTTAATCATCATAGTTGCACTCCATTTTCATTTTCTGGTTTGTTAATACTGCAGATTATTTGTGCTTTTATGTAAAACTGGTTTCTTCCTCTTTTACTGAAGGTATGCCTTTTCAAAACAGGCTAGCAGAAAAGAAAATTGATGCCTGAGAAATTTGCATATGCTTTGTTGCACAAATCTCTATGTGCAACATGCTTGTTTCTAAATATTGTGCTGTCTGTCTGCCTAGAACCTTCTGAAACTCTTGGTACAGAATCAAATTAAGATTTTTGACGTTTACATGATGAGCAGCTTAACATTTTAAAATGTACACCCTGCTGATGGTCCTTATGAAGTAAATTAATGTGTTGCCAAAAATATCTTCTTGTGATTCATGCAATACAAACTCATGCATTTAAGTTAAGCTCTTGCACATTGCAAAAAAATCCAGTCAAAATACCTGTACTGACTCGTTGTGATGCAGTGCATGCGACGTATTCCATGCAAAGCATCGAGTTGCACTACAGCAATCGCTTCTTTGCATGTGCTGCATCACAGGGGAGTTTTCACTGGTATTTTGACTGCAGCAAGGCTTGTGAAGCTTTTGCAGAAGAAGCTGTCGTGTGAATATGCACCTGTGTGTCTGGACTGCAGATACTACTGCGATCATCCTACGTTATTGCAGCACGCCTGTTGCTTAGGAACCAGAGCCTTATAGCTTTGTTGAAGATTAGAACCGAACAGGAGTTTAAAAAAAACACTTCAGATATTCACTCTGCTTCTCCAAGCTTGAGGAACAGTGTTTTATGAGTTACCCCACAACTGATTTGTCCCATTTGAAAGGATAATCAATAATTCTAAAAGACAGAAATGCCTGCAGACGGCTTATTTAGTATCTTGTTTCCTCAAATTTGTTATGTTGATGGGTGTGCTTAAGACATTAAAGATGGATTATTTGCCTGCACTCTGGGACTAAAAGCAAGATTTTGCGGCTGAAACGTGGTTTCTCTATAGAAGTGAAGTGTATCGAAGGATTGGTATTGTTTGGAACGTTTGCTGTTGCATTAGTATTGATGCTCTGCCATTGACCAATTGTACTTCAAAACTCAAGAGCAACCTGCATGCTTTGCTCAGTAATGGTCTTCAGAATGACACAAAGTAGAATAGATAGGCTAACAATAATTTGGTTTGTATTTAGGGCTGCACAATATTGGAAAAACTGCTGACTTGAAAAGCTCTATTTGGAAAGAATGAATCATTCTAACGTTTAATCGTTCACCCTGATTGTGGGCGATTTAGTAGGTGAGTGAATCTAGCATAAATAAGCATAAAGTAAGCAATTATGCAATTTATGCAAAATTAAGCATAAATAAATACAATAGAACAAAGATACAAATTAAATGTTTTTCAGGTAAGGCTAACAGTATTCAGGTACAGAAATCGAATAAGCAAATGTAAAATAACACTGCATGTCTTCACTGTATAACATTAAATATTATTAATCTTTGTTAAAGGTAAAAAAAGGTTTTCTCTTTGTATTTTGTTGTTTGATTAAGATTAATGGCAGCAGCAGTGATATTAGGCTGCTTTCACTTTAAGACCAAATGCCGAATATATGATGCATACGTTTTCTTTCTCAATGTTCACGTAATCCATAAGTGACTGTGTTTACGAGGATAGTCACGGAGACGGACATTTTGACATTATTTGTGCTTGAACGGACACATGCACGCAAAATTCAGGCGGAAGAGAACGGAAATCAGTGTCTTGTTTTTCTCTGTGTCTTGTGCTTGAATGGTTTAAAAATGCTTACGTTTTTTTTAATCAAATTTTTATTATTTTCTCATCTTTTTAACATACAAAATGACGTAGACAAACAATCAGCCATGCAACATTAAGTGGTAATCAAAACAACAGCAAGAAATCACTTGTTTAAGCTAACAGGACATGATAAACTTTCGCAACTTAATTAATCCGAGAATCACGTGAGTTTCGCCTGCTTACCTAGTCCGTATGGTTCAGCTACCTGTACGATCCCTATACTTAACATCTCACATCCTACGATGTGACTATCGCGGATGCGCACATCGCGATATCGATGCTAAAATGATTTATCTTGCAGTTGGAATTAAAAAACCTAAGCGGTTTCCAAAGGTCCCTTTTATATAATTTCTCTCAAGGAGTTTGACTTGAACGAGGATTTGTTGAAAGCGGTTTGGATTTAAAGTTTTCCTTATTCCTTATTTCCAATTTCTTAGCATATTGAGCCCTGTCTTCAAAAATGTATTCATAAAAAATGTATCTCTGTCTTACGGATATCTCTGTCATTGGTTTTTCATCTTTGGCAGTTGTTAATTGCGAGTGATCATCATTCAGTCTGTGCATCTGTTTCAGCTTTTCACAAAAGACATTGTTTTGGAACAAGACACACTGGAGACATCAAATCAAACTCCAAAACAAGAGAGTAATGCTCCGCACCGTTGGACGGTCTCGTTGGAAACCGATGGGTTCTCCACATGGTTTAATCTCAAAAGCTCTTCTTTGTTATAAACTTCTGATGCCGAATCAAGATCCTAAGTCTCTCAATCGCTGGTTTAAAACCATCCCGAACTTGGCGCGCTCTGGATGCTTCGAGGTCGTAAGTGCGAGAGGTCACAGGTCAAAAAGTGTGCTCGTGAAGAGGCTCTTTTCATAGCAGGGAAACTCTGAAGCCACGGCCTATCTCTGGAACATAATGTAGGCCATTGTTCCCACTACACAAAGGTGCTCTCTCCGCTTGTTTGCAAACCTTTTTTTTTTTGCTATTCTTAAGTGAACACACATGTTTTGGTCCACAGAAGCAGCCAGGGGTCTGTGTTTTGGTTGTGGTCAAGGGATCAACTGTGAAAGAAACATCCTTCATAGTCCATAGTAGAGCTGCACGATGAAGTACTGGGATAAAGTTTATAGGTAAGATATAAACACTGATGTCAACGGTAGAGAACAAAATCAGAAAATCACCTTTTCACCGTAACTCGTCGCTTCAAACTTAGATTGTATCAATTTCATCGTTACACCAGTAGGTGGCGACAAGTGACTGTTTAAAAATGTATTTGTCATTGAAACATTCATTCAAGGGATTCCTTCAGAAACGCTGATTCATCCAGTAATGAAACAAGTGAAGTATTATGAGTGAGTCATTGAATCATTCATTCAGGAGAGAATGAAGTTGAAAACGAAAATAGAATGAAAACGTTTAGAAACACTGATTCATCCAGTAATGTAACAGGTTTTTACAAGCAAGTCATTTAAATTAATTAAACATTTTTAAATAGACTGCAGCAATTAACATTAAGTCAGAAACTTTTCTGAACATTTTATTTTGTTTAGTTTGTCTGTTCTGTTCGTGGATTAATCGGGATCTTTATTTGAAACAAAAAAATGGTGATTCTGAATTTATCCAGAATCGTGCAGCTTTATTCCATAGTAAATTATTGAATATACACTATATTTTTCTAAACATCACCATTGTACCCTTGAACAAGACCATTAATTTTAACTTGAACCCTAACCCTTGGTTGCTCTATGGAGATTATCCCTTTAGTAAGTATATAATAATTGTACCTTTAGGGATGTAAAAGCTTGTACCTTCAAAGATACACCTTTGTACATTCTATACCTCTAATGGGTGCACATTAGTACCTTAATTTACTAAAATGCACTCTTTAGTGGTAGATAAAGCATGAAGGCATATGAGGGTACTAACACCAGTGAAAAGCTAATTGCAAAATGTTTGCATATTTTTTGCTTGGATGAAAATGTCTGCTAAATTACTAATTATATTCTAGCAATCCACAGCATTTATGACTTAGATTACCATTCCAAAATGAAAATACACTCATTTCGTCAAATCGAAAATTGAGGTTATGGTGAGGTAATTACAATGGAAATGAATGGGGCCAATTTTTTTTTTTTTATGCTGACATTTCACGGAAAGGATTAGTAAGCAGTTTTTACAGACTATAATCATGTTGTCATGCATATTGTACGTCTTGTGGCTATACTATTGAATCAGTGAGTATTTGAATGTTTACAGATTGGCACCATTCACTTGCATTGTAAGTGTTTCACTGTAAACCAGGATAAGTGGAAATTAATATTTGTGGTAATCAGTCACAAATGCTGTTGATTAATCTTAACTTGGAATATTCCTTTAAATTACACCCCCCCAACACCCCCATTGATGCTAGATTTGATTGTAGTTTTTTCAGGAATTCTGCAAAGTGATTTTGAGTTGGAGGAGTGTATGATGCTGATCTGAGATCTTCTCACCAACTTATGGAGGTGATGGATCTGACTTTCTGTACAGCCGAATAGGCATCTGGACCAGAACGGTACGCCTCATCTCCGGCGCCAGCGTGGCTGCTGAGTAGCAGATGGTCTGTGACATGAGAGGAGAGTTTGGAGAGCAGCGACTGAAGCCTGCCAAAGACCCCGGTTCTCCTCACTGTTAGGACCGGCGCATTCAAACAAACACGCACAACTCAGTGGAGACCCTCTTATTTGTATCTACACCTGCTTACAGTGACACAGGCTTTTCATTCCTTTGGGATTATCCAGGCGTACACACCAACAAGACTCCTGGTTTGCCCTACGACGGGCGCCACCTGGTTGGATACCGAGCCCCATGACGCAGGCTAAACCACAAGGGCATGACTGCCGTGCAGTCCGGAAGGGATATTCACACAGTTCTGGCTCCTCTTCACGGATACACCCCCGCCCCCCAACGTTAGTACGGTCTTGGAGAAATGGAGCGCGCCATATGTGGGAGCAGGATGTAGAGTATTTCCACAGCATGTGCTGTAGAGCATATATCGTCACTGCCTAAAGCTCCCACACCGAACAGCTAATTGGAGTTGCACGTCCTGTTTGGGGACTTCAAACCTGCACAAGTTAAATTGAATTTATTAATTGCAATTATAGAACAAGGCCGTGTCACAGTTTTTCGCTTATACGTCAACGTTCAAGGGCATCCTTTTTTGGCAGCTCTTTACCTACTTGTCTCTGCTTGAGGCAGGAAGTGTGCGTTAAGTCAAGGTTGTGTTAGTAAACTCTGCTCAGCTTGTTTTCCTCATGGATTGATGGATCTGTTTGGAGTATAGAGCATTCTGTTTATGGCTCGTCACACACACATACACACACGTTTTTCCCATGAGCACTTGGTTTTTGAAGCCATTTGAAACACTTGCGTAAAGTGATACTCTTGTGAATGACTGTGACTTTAGGCCACCATGTGCAGAAGAATCACCTGTTTAGGGTGACTCATTCATATCTACCTGTGGTGATATATAGTCCATAGGGTTTTCTGTTGAAAATAGTTTTGGAAAATCCCTTGTACCAGCTACTTTTTCTCAGCTTTCTTTTTCTTAGCTCTGCTAATCGAACACACTCTCAGCTCTCTCGCTCTCTCGCTCTCTCTCTGTCTCTCATACATAGTGCTAGTAAGTCTGATTCATTTTAGTGATTTGGTTCATCATAAACTGTTCTCTCTATATATGTAGCATTGGATTCATTTGAGTGAATTCACTGTTCATTCACTCATTCAAATCCCTTGTTTTTGTGCCAGAAAGGGCTGTTTAAAGTATAAATCATATAACTGGATGCAATGGTTATATATTTAAAAAAACGTGCCACAAGTAGCTAGATCCCCCCCCCCCAAAAAGTAGCTTGACTGTAGTTGAACTAGATTAGCTTGTAGCTTGACAAGATATAGTTTAAAAGTAAAATTAATAGGAATACATTGCAATTTTTATATTTAACTTGTAGCTTTTTGTAGATTCTCACTGGCATTTCTTTCATGTTATTTTAGCCTATATTTCACTTCATACCAATTGTAGGAGGTCACCGTTTACATAAGACCAGGTACTGTAAGTTTATCTATGTACACACTATCTCCGATTGGGTTATCATGTTTAGCGCAACCCTGATTCCTGCATAACTACATTTGTCAGTGTCCAAACCTTGAAAAGACCAAGGTTATACAGAGGTCAAGCCTTTTACAAGAAGAGAAGGCTTGCATTTGAACTATTTTAGAGGTTTGCAATCAAAAGAAGCAGATGCCAGACCATTAACTAATCCGTTTAATCTCTTTGCAAATTTTTATGTTTTTTTTCATACAGTTGAAAGAAAATATATTTAACCCACCTCAGCTAAAATACTTCCCATGAAAATTCTGGGGCAGGATGAGTTAGAATGATCCATCTTTGCTTAATGCGATTTAGTGTGAAGTAGCGGCCAGTTTCACCGGGTTGTAAAAATTGTAAAATCTAACAGCAACTTTCCAAGAGCTGTTTTGTGGGTGTCACGAGGGGGTGGTGTGGAGGCCTCAGGAGTGGAGTGTTGGCTCGGTTAGTTTGCAGCTTTTGCTGATGACTGTGGGTGTCCGCCTTCAGCACTAAACAGAAATGTGCTTCAAAACCGATCGTTTTGTAAGATATTACGTTAAAAAGGATTCATGCGTTTATCACGCAACTGAGCCTATATGAATGGATCCTCTTCACGAACCCAGATCAAGACAAAATCTGCCCCGAACTGCAATTTGCTTTCAGATTTTTTTAAGTTTTATGGCTATGTTTGGAAACCCGCCATAGTGCGTTCAGTGCAACAGGACACGTGTTCTTGTGTAACCCCCCCACAATGCACTAGGCTCTCTTTTTTCAGTCTTCTTTGGTCAGAGGCCATGTTTGTGAAGTGATTTTGTGGTGGTTCTCTCCTTGATTCCTGGAGACGGCAGCGGGAGAATGGGTGTCCTTTGGCAGAACCAGCTGGAGGTGTAGGAACAACGCTTGGCACCTCACTGTGAATTCACTCATTGTCCTCCTCTTTGTTTGTCTGTGATGGCGGATTGTGTGAGTTTTAAGACCACAGGTTTTTTTTTCTTTTCTTTTTGTCCTGTTTCAGAGAGGTTTAAATATAGGTTTTGTTTCTTTTGCAAAGTGAATACAATCAGTAAAAGCAAATTTCAGTAGAGTTTTACCATGTGACGTTGGGTTTGTGATATGGTCTTTTTTTGATGAATTGTTGCTTGGGCAAATTTGATCATGGCAAACTGTATTTTTCAGATTTTCTGCAAAATCGGCCTGTTTTATTCAATAATAGGGTTAGTGAGTGGGTGGAAAATGGTCACAAAACCAATTACAGCTGATCTTTATGCAAGAAAGATTGACAAACATTTATTTGCCTTTTTTTTATACAGATATTCAATGAACTCCATTTTCTCATATATACTTCAGTATGCATGCACAATATTAAAATTCTGATTGATAATAAGCCAATAATTGTTTTCATGTTGTTTCTGAAAACTAAAAAATTATACTATTTTGTTTCTTAAAAAAGTATGCAATTTATTAAAAATGTATGCAATTTTGTTCCAAAATAGTACATGTACTATTTAGTCCAAAACATAACAAAAAGCTAGAATTCAATAGTTTTAATCAAAGTCAAATCAACACCTAGAGGATTTTAGGCATCACAACATTATAATGTACAATGTGTTTTTTTTAAATGAATAGTTGTGGACTACGTATCTCTATAATAGTAAAATGCTCTTTAAGAAAAAATGGGTTAAATCTTTACTGTAATCTAGTGCTATGTCTGTAAAGCCCCTTTCACACAGAGATTCTGGAAAATTCATGGAAAATGTGTCCCGGGATCGTTTGATTTTGGTTCATTCACACTGCCAGTGATTTTCTGGAATCTATGAGTGCGTTCACACACATCCCGTAAAGACGCCCGTGACGTCAGGATGTGACTTGTAACGTACGCGTCGAAAACGTGTACACTAACGCATCTCGTACCGTTCCACAAAGCTGGCGAATGACAATTTTATACGGCAATTTCCCGGGATCAGCGCGCTGTGTGAAAGGTGCTTTTGTTAGTAAAAGTAATCTAAAATCCACAATTAAATATCCAATATTTAATACAAGATGGCTGCTATCCGATCTGGTTCCAATATATTGTGCGTCTATATCTTTCAGAGACATTTTTGCTTAATTTATTAATTAGGAACTAGCAACCATCTGTTGTTTTCTACAACTTTTGCAGATAACTCCGTGATCCCATGATTCAACACATCTGCCCCATCCCTGTGAATATGGAAATCCTGACATTCCCATGCAATGTTACAGAGTTTACTGGGGTCTCTGTCTTGTCCCACAGCTGATGGGTATTTTTAGGTTTCCTACATTCCTCTTTTCCAGGAAAACGGCTCTGCTTGTCACTTTGGGTGACCGCTCTGTTGGGAGTGCAAAATGCAGATCAGTGCTGATCTGAGGTCATTCCCGTGTCTTTAGTTTTAATAGGGTTTTGGTCAGAATTTGGCTTTGGGAGGCTGGACCGAGATCAGGGGACCAGATCTGCTCTTGAGGGAATTGCTGTATGATTTTGTTTACCTCTTGATTTCCTGTGTTCCCCCAATTCTCAATGCTGGGTTTGTTCCAGTTGCCTGATAGAGGGTCCGCTGTGCTTGCATGTATATTTAAATGGATACATATTTAAAAAATAAATAAATATTGGTTTGTTTGTTTAGGTTTATACATTTATACATTTTTTTTATTTAATACACAAAAAATGTACATTTATATAAATTATTTTATCTTGTTTTATTTTATCTTATCTTTTTATATATTTACCCTAGCAACCATTTAGTAATACTTTTGCAACCACCCAGAATTTTAATTTAATTTTATTTTATTTATACATGAATGCATATTTAACAAATTTTCTACCACATTTTAATTTTAATTTATTTACTTTTATACATTTAGTTAAATACACATAACTATATTATTAGCATTCATATACATGAATGTATGTATTAACCCTAACTCCTTATTCTGCGTTTTTTTACGGCTTCACGATATTGAAGAAAAATATCATATGCAGTAATAACTTTTGTAGCTTTAATACGCATACTTTTCAAGACCGTTTGAGTGCAATAAGCCGCACAAAAGAGAACTGAATTCGGGATCGCTTGCTGTCCGAGAGCCGGCTTTCTGTGTGTGTGTTTTAGGTGTAGGCCTATGTCAGGCAGTGAGAGTACCGCAATAAGTTGTTTCCCGCAGCTTATTGTGCTTAATAATATTTTTAACATCAACCAAGTCACATGTAAGTAGGGCTGTGTGACTGTTGCAGTTTTTTACCACCGCGGTGGTAATGGACCAACCACGGGCGGTATATATACACACACACACACACAAACACAGCAGTTGTCAAGTTTACCAGGCCTACATGTAAGTAACATCCGTGTGCCAAGTCTATTCTCTGCTATATGCGTTGACCTAAAACTTTTTGAAGTAGCCTATTAAAATCATTCAGATATCGCAGGCCTTTGCGATATGCACATTTGAGATATTTCGTTAATTTCCATATATCATGCAGCCCTATATTTATGACACTGCAGGGTGTTCCAAATGAACGAATGTTGTCAAGTGAAGTGAACTTCTGTAGATATCCCATGTTGAGTGTGTAGGAGCACACAGTGAATACTCCATAATGGGACCCGTGTGAATTGGAACGCATCCTCTCCATCAATTTTATTCTTGAAGAAGCTCAGTTCCTGTGGCATCTGCAATGTTCCCTTTTGCTCTGAGTTCACAGCTAAATCCTATTTAGTGCTTGCTGAGAAAGATGCCATTAAGAATATACTGTCTGCTGCTCAGAACATTACTTCTGACTGTGGATCAGCAGTTTTTTCCGTATAGAGGCAAAAAAAAAAAAAAAAAGCATAGATGTGGAAAACTGGTCCTTTGTCAGCATTCCTGATATAATACAATCTCTTACCTGACAGGTGGACTAAAGATGTTTGGGTCAGGATGTGTTATTTTAAATGGATAGTTGAAAATTCTGTAATTATTTACTCACCCTCATGACGTTCCAAGACTTTTGCTCATCTTCGGAACAGAAATGAAGATCTTTTTGATGAAATCAGTCCCTCCATTGACCGCTACACAACTATCACTTTTACGCTTCGAAAAGTTCATAAAGAGATTGTAAAAAATAATTTACATTATTCAAGTGGTTTGTCACAATAACATTTTTTTGCTTTACATGATAAACAGATTTAATTTAAGCTTTTATTTACATATTTAATAACTCACACTTCAGTTGTGGTAAACAGAAGCTCAAGCATGTTCGCTTAACGTGCGAGAACCAATGAGGTTCATTCTCGTGTTACGCATCACGTTTGAGCTTCAGCGAGAACCAATGAGGTTCATTCTCGTGTTCCGCATCACGTTTGAGCTTCAGCGAGAACCAATGAGGTTCATTCTCGTGTTACGCATCACGTTTGAGCTTCAGCGAGAACCAATGAGGTTCATTCTCGTGTTACGCATCACGTTTGAGCTTCAGCGAGAACCAATGAGGTTCATTCTCGTGTTACGCATCACGTTTGAGCTTCAGCGAGAACCAATGAGGTTCATTCTCGTGTTACGCATCACGTTTGAGCTTCAGCGAGAACCAATGAGGTTCATTCTCGTGTTACGCATCACGTTTGAGCTTCAGCGAGAACCAATGAGGTTCATTCTCGTGTTACGCATCACGTTTGAGCTTCAGCGAGAACCAATGAGGTTCATTCTCGTGTTACGCATCACGTTTGAGCTTCAGCGAGAACCAATGAGGTTCATTCTCGTGTTACGCATCACGTTTGAGCTTCAGCAAGAACCAATGAGGTTCATTCTCGTGTTACGCATCACGTTTGAGCTTCAGCGAGAACCAATGAGGTTCATTCTCGTTCTACGCATCACGTTTGAGCTTCAGCGAGAACCAATGAGGTTCATTCTCGTGTTACGCATCACGTTTGAGCTTCAGCAATGGGGTTTGTTCTCGCACATCAAGCAAGTTCGGTTTAGCTTGTTTATGTTCGCTGTTTATATTATATATGAATAAAAACCTAAATTAAGTCTGTTCATCCTACAAAGCAATCAAGTCTCTTCAGAAATTTGGACTAAACCACTGAATTCATATGGATTAGTTTTACAATCTCTTATGAACTTTTTAAAGCTTCAAAGTGGTAGTTGCGTAGCTGTCAATGGAGGAACATTCTTCATTTGTGTTCTGAAGATTAACAAAAGTCTTAAAGGTTTGGAGTGACATAAGGTAAGTAAATAATGACTTTTAATGATTTTTGAGTGAACTAACCCTTTAATAATTGCTTCGATGAACGTTATAATTCTGTCAGTTTGTCAAATTAGTTTTTAAAAATGCATTACTGAAAGACATTATATGAAAAAGCAAAGTTTTAATTAGTTTTCTGTTCATTCTTCATGTTTTGCATGGACAAAGCGCCAAGATAAATATTGCTGCATTGTAAACCTGTTACAAATTGGCTCCGAAAATGTCATTAAGAAAAAGCGAGAGGTGGGTTGCTTTGGTTTTTCTCTAGCAGTGATTGCCAGTGTGTCTAGTTTAGAAAATGCAGAATAACATGTTACATAAGAATACCTGCTGGCAAAAAAACATCACCAGCAAACACACACACACACACACACACAAAAAAAACACGCTGAGAGGCATACACAAATCAACAACTCTTTGACAAGGGGGAGAATTTTTCAAACTCGAAAATTGTATCCTGGAGGTTACGTGCGAATGAGCGAAGTGACATGTTTGCGGTCATAAATATGAATGAAGTTTCAGATTTCCCCTGTTTAAAGAAGCTGTTACTATGGAGACGTTGTTACAAGAAGGTCATTAGAGAGCTGCATTGCTGATGCGCACAGCGTTCAGAGGCAGAGCAAGGCGCTGCTGTCATCCATCTCCACTTTTCTGTCATTTATGGCTTTAGAGCGGTTTATCAATCAACATTTGATCTAACTGAGTGTGGACTAATTAGATGAGTCAGTTTTCTCGGCCTGCTGATATAAATCATTAGCCACTCAGGAAGATTTTTTTCTCCGTAAGGAATGTTTGCAATAAACAGTGTTTGCGAAGGCAGGCATCACTAGTATTATTGCTCATGCTTTGTGTTCCAAGTATTATAATTCATCCTGCGTCGTTTGTGCAACACACAATTGAATATCATAGAGACTTTGAGTTGGGCTCTTTGTACTTTGGCCAGTAGCAATCACCATTTTATTTTATTTTATCTTATTTGTATCTTGTTTGTTTTATCTAGTTGCATAGAATATTTAAGTCCCATTATAAAGTGTACTGGATGTATTATATTTGTTGGCAGCTATTGAAATGGACATCAATCATAATGTGGTTTATAAATCACTTTGTTTAATTTGTCTCGTCTTATACTTGGCACTGAAATATATTTAATTAATTGGTGCTAAATTAAAGATGTTAATCTGTGCATGTAAAAGAATTAATTAAAAGATTTCAGTGCAATGGTGAAAAAAGCTTGCCTTAAGCTAACCACGGGCAATTGTTCATAAACACATTTTAAAGGGTCAAGAGTATCTCAGTGGGTCAAGTGTTTGCTTAAATACCCAGAAGGCCGGTGGTTGTGGACGGGGATTGTTGACTTAATGCAAGGTTGTGTGGTTTCGCGTACCTCAAAGCTACATGAAGTTGAAGCCACACATCTTCAGTTTTGATTTTATGGGCTCTTTGACCAGTGAAACAGTGACATAAAATCAAGAACCATCATCAAGTATCAAAAGACAAAGAAGACCCACAATTCATTCAAAGGTAATAAAACCACCCGTATCATTGAGTGTTTCATATTCCCAAACGTGCAGACAAGAATATCAATCTGTCATCTTTCACAAAACAGAGGAAGAAATAAAATGCAGCTTCCCTTGTGTCAGCATTCTGTGTGCATCTCTCTCTCTCTCTCTCTCTCTCTGATGAGTCTTCCTGTGTCTGCGGTGATGTTTTTTCACTAGTAGCAGTTGGAATGAATGGACGCTGCTTCAGCTATGCGGGAAGCTGGCAGTGAAACTCTACATTCAGCAACGCCAGCCTTGAGCTTTTACAAATGCATTATGCACTTCCTTTCCTCATCCGCTCACTGTAGAAAAAAATAAAAAATCAACCCAAAAGCACTAACCTGTTAGAAAAGGAAGAATGTGAAAATGGAGGGCATTGCCTTCACCTCTAACGCGCCAGTTAATGAGTGATGATTGTTGATGAGTTGGACAGATCTGTAACACAGTATTAAACTTGTAGAGGAGAGGTGTGCTTTTACTTTTTTAACCAGTAAGCAACCGTCATAGCAATGCCATTTTTATTTTATTTTTTTATATTTTTTTTATTTATTTTACTTTATTTTATTTTATTATTGTTATTTTTTAATTTATTTAATTTATTTAAATTATTTTATGTATTCATTTATTAATAGTAAATTATTAATTTATTAATTGTATTGTTTTCTAATTATTTACATTGATTATTATTAATTTATTCTGTATTTTATTATTATTTTAAATTTAGTATTAATTTAGTCATCACAATCTTTTGTTGAAATATTTTTGTATCACAATATTTTTGTTGTGGTTGATGGAATAGAACCGAAAACGAGGGAAATTAATAAGAGTAGTTCAGGGTAAGACTGCAGATTTTATTCATTCATAAGACCATTAGACCAATGTTTGCTATATGATTTTTTTTCAAATGTGGCAATTTTATATAAACTTCTTTGTTGTATTACTAAATGCATTAACATTGCATCTCTGTGTGACTTTAATTAACATCTGCTCATGAGGCATTAAAAAGAAAACGGTAACAGTAACACTTTATTTTAGTGTCCTTGTTACATATCATATGTTACATGTACTTCCCATAGTATTAACAATAAATTATGCATAATTACATGCAACTAACCCTCAACCAAATCCTATCCTAATCCTATACATGTAGTTGCTTAATATTACCCAGTACTTAAATATATAATTACACTGTAACAATGAAACCTTAAAATAAAGTGTAACCAAGAAAACAATATTTTATTTTGTTTTATCTCAGCTATCAGGATTCCTTCGAGTCTTTTAATGTTATCATAAAATGACTCAAATATCTGAAATTGGTCTATCTTTGCACAGCAGAAATCGTTCCATAACACTCTTCAGATCACACTTCTACTATCACACGTACTAGCTGAAGACCCAGAGCCTTCATTAGGTGTCAGGGTGAAGCGGTGATATCTATAGCTTGTCCCACAGAGCACTGATGCTGCCCGTACCATCTTTATCACAGCGCTGTGATGTGGAAATCGCCCCGTTGTGAATGTGGGTGAGCGTGTTCGTGCTGGCACAATAGAGTGAGAGGGAACGTGTGTGTTAGTGGGTGCGTAGGTGGATGTGTGCGGGTGGAAACGAGAAGAATCGACGGTGCTAACGTCGGCGTTGTCTCTTCAGACACTCCTTCAGAGAGCTCATGTGGGAGAGAGCGTGGGTCAGATCGACCTCAGGAGTGTCCAGTGAGCTTACAGCAGGTCTTGTGTTAGAGCCAATGGGCCGTCCCAACTGTGAGGAAAAAGCCTTTTGTGCGATACGTCACTAATTAAAGGGGATACATCATTGAAATTAGATTTTTCTCGCTTGAATATATGAACGTATGAATGAATCTCACAAAAGAACATGTCCAGGTAATATTTCACCCCAAAATCAAAAGAAATAATAAATAATATTTTGCTAAAGGAAAATTAAGATTTTTTTTAGGACTGTTAAAATTGTTTTTTCCAGCAATTTCTCATTAACGTAATGCAAAAAATCTCATTATATTACTGTAATGTAAAAAAAGAAAAAAAAGAAAAGATGTGTCATTTAAAATGTACATTATGGTATTGTTTGTTGTAGTTTTTATACTGATTTTTAATTAAAAAAAAATTACTGTAATTTTTGTACTATAATACAATATAATGAGAATTTAGGAAAATGTCTAAGTGTCATGAAAATAATAACAATAGATTTAAAAATATATTTTCTTTGATTATGGGAAAAAAATATGAAATCTATGTGAAAATAATAATACAAACATATTTCTAAAATAGTTCTAAAAACTGGCTTTGTTTAATACAAAAAAAGTATTAAATTTATATTTGTATATATTTATATTTGTATTTTTAATTTATTTTCTTTTATGTATAAAATTATACACACACACACACACACACACATAAGTATATGAATAAATGTAAATGTGTGTCTATAGCCATTCTATAATTGCATAAAACTATAATTGTATAGCTATAATTCATAAAGTTAGTCATGTTAGCAAACAGCCCATTTAACTCTAAAGGCCAGAGAGAGGGTAAAAAAGGGCATGTTAAACAGTTTTTGTTCTAAGAAACCTCGACTAACAATAATAGTGTCGCATCAAAAGCTATAAAGTGTAGAATGTGTTTCATTTGAGTTTGTTTCGAGGTGTTTGTTTCGCAGGAGGACATCCTCTTGTGGAAAGACAGGCCAGTCAGTCCGTATCTGTTTTTTCCTGCACTGCAATAATTCTTTTTTAACTTTTTTTTTATCATTATTGTCCTGCGCCCATGTGCAACACCTCAGTTAAAAGTTCAGAACTCTGTTTGAAAAGATGAAGGATCGACAGAGGAAGAGGAAGGATGCGTCAGAGAGAGAAGGGAAGTGCACATTTTTGGGTTACGATTCCAGAGCGTTTCCGTGTGTAATGTACCCTATTTCTGATGTTAATTCCAGCACGTTTCAATGTGAATCCCACTCGTGGCTCCGTTTTGCTGTGCCTTCCATTGAGAGATGCAGCGGAGAGGTGGGCGGAAGAGGTGGTGTTACGTAACTGAGAAAAAGGACTGATGGGATAAACTTCAGTTAGAGAGAATGAGGGAGATAAAATAGTGCGTGATACCTCATCCTTCACTTAAGACCACTGTGTGGATGCATATGCACTTTCATGACCTCATATGTTGCGTTTCTTGTTACATAAGTGCAATTCAGATTTTGACTCTCCTTAATGAGAGAATTATCCCATCCTGTCTCTCTGCAAGTACACGAATGCAGACACGTCTAGTTATGGTCAGATTTTCCTGAGGTCATGCTGTTTGAAACAGATCATGCAGATGTTATTAACATGGTAGCTACTAGCTTCCTGAATAACTAAACACATCTGGTTTAATGCCACATTTGAACTATTGCCCCCTTCAGGTTACTGAGATTTGATATTGACACAGTAAATAAGTCTCTTATGCTCAGCAAGGCAGAAGTACTGTAATAACAGTAATATTGTGGAAAATGTGTCACAGTGTCACATGATCCTTCATAAATCATTCTAATATGCTGTTTTGCTGCTCAAGAAACGTTTATTTTTACTATCAATGTTGAAAACAGTTGTGCTGCTTAATATGTATGTGGAAAAAGTTAAAAGAACAGCTTTTATAACAATAATAAATGTCTTTACTGTCACCTTTTGACCAATTTAATGTATCCATGGTGAATAGAAGTATTATAAATAAATCTTATAGACCTGAAACTTAATCTTGTGCTTGTGTTTTTCCTTGTATTTGTAGTGAAGCCCTTTAGGATCCGCATGTTTTCATCCAGAAAACATCCTTTTTTTCAGTCTTTGTTAGTCTCGCTGTAGTATTTAGCTCGATGACCTTTACTTCAGAGCGCTGAGCTACTTATTAATGTTTTCCAGTGCGTTTTGTAACCAAGACTTGTTTCGAAAGACTGTTTTGACATGTTTTTATGGTATGATTAACCCTGAAGGATTAAGTCTGAGGTTAGAAAGGTTGTTTTGTGATGGAAAGCGTGGATGAAACTGGAATAAACTGCAGGGTGGACTTCAGGTTGATCCTGCCACACAGCTTGCTGAAGATGCATTGAGATGGAAGATATTGAGAATAGTGGCTTAGCAATTATCATTAATGTATGAAGAACTGTATTACTATGATCTGTCCAGTGCAGAGCTCAAGGCTGCTTGGCCATGTTGCATTAGGGATGTCAACGTTGTGATTTCAGCTAATTGATGCGCAATGTGTTCTGACACACAATTGTCTTGTCTACATGTTTTATTCTTCAATTGTTTTGACTAGCGATATAAAGCAGAACAATTCATCAGACAAGGTTAGCTATATATACCTTTTTATGTAACATTTCATTATTGCAACTGAAGTAACAAAAGGAACATCTTCATATATTAAACGTATCTAGAAGTATTTATTCTGTATCTGTATGGAGCTGTATATTTTTTAAAAAAATCTTTTTCTGTTTATTTTAAAGGACAAGTTCGGTATTTTACACTTAAAGCCCTGTTTACAGATCGTTTCTGATGAAATAGAACGGTTAAGATTAAAATTTTGACACATGCTGCTGTCCCGAGAATTTTAGGTTTATTTCGCTTCCCCCCCCCCCCACCTACAGAATGGCTGCATAGGTGCACTCGAACATATCCTTCCTAAAACGCATTAAACTTTCGTTTACAAAGAGATGAATGGTCAGGGGTGTTCACTGATATGCTCATACAAAAATCGCTGCAAAATATGCTTTCCAACAGGTTTTATCGTAGTTTTTGTCCAACTCCATTGACTTGTATTGAAAGAGCTGTGTGAGGTACGGTATTACTCCGCCGCTTCTTCTTCTGCTTCTTCTGTGTATTCAATGAAATGCCAGTGGTTTGCTTGCAATTGGCAAAGGTGCATTATCGCCACCAACTGGGCTGGAGTGTCTATTATTCAAGCTCTCAACGGAAGAATCTACGGGTGTGAGACGTTTGGAAAAATAGATCCACAGTTTTACAACGAATGGTAAAACACCTGTTGGAAAGCATATTTTGCAGCGATTTTTGTATTCTCGGGACAGCAGCATGTGTCCAAATTTTAATCTTAACCGTTCTATTTCATCAGGAACGATCTGTAAACAGGGCTTTAAGTGTAAAATACCGAACTTGTCCTTTAATTGAAATGTTTGGTTGCACACTATTTTAAGGTGTCATTGTTACAGTGTAATTATATATTTAAGTACTATATTATTTAACAACATGTACTTACTATAAGGTTAGGGTAGGATTAGGATTTGGTTGCATGTAATTATGCATAATTTACTGTTATTACTATGGTAAGTATATGTAACAAGGACACTGTAAAATAAAGTGTTACCAAATGTTTTAGTAAGATGTTGTTTGAAGTATATTTAATTTTTCTTTGGTATTCAGTTGTCATTTGCTGTCCATCATCATTCGTCTTTAGTATGTTTGACAAATAAGAATAAAAAAATGTCTTTAAAGAAAATGAATGCCATATTTTGACTAATGGTTTTTTTTTTTTTTTCTATGTCCTGTGCCACCATGCTGAAATGAATCCTGATGACATCTTTTTTAGGTAAGAAATTTCTCTTTATTAAACAGGCACACTGCAGTTGTAAATATGAATCGCTATCCAGTCTTCAAATTTATATATATGGCTGGTTACTGAAGAGCTTTATTTGGTTCAGCATGGCATTGTTTACCTGTAAGAGATGGCAATAATTGCTTTTTAGTCAAAAAGGTATGTAGTACTTAGTACCACTCCATGCATTTTAAAGATATTAAAAGGCATTTTGATTTGGTGAAAGCTCTTGAATGTAATTTCATGACTAATATATATATATAGCTGCTACCACATAATAGCCTCATTAAATGTGTCAATTTTGAAGTTTCAGCTTCCATATGGCATGAAGATTCAGGGTTTTAAACATTCTCTGGAAATGTTTTCCTTTTTTTCTTATTTTCTTTTTTTAAGCATGCCATTACAGCTCTTTGCTGTGTGTGTAGTTGTGTAGGATAATAACTTTCCACTGTACTTTCATTCAGAATAGTTTAAAACAAATTTCATATCGTGCTTGTTCGTACTGGTTTTAGTAAACTGCATGAGTCAGTTCTCATCTTATAAACACTCTTCTTAAATTGAAAGAGCAGTTTAAACATATATACAGTAGATGATTTCATATTCAATTTATAATGTGGATTATTTATGTTAGTGGTTCTCCAAATGGAGTATTGTTTGATGTGTGCTATGGAGTGCCTCAGGTGTATGTATTGGGCAACATTCATTTGCAAATACATGGGTATGTTTTCATAATTTACAATCTCATTAAAACATGCCCAGTTCATATTTCACCCCACTATCAAAAGACAAAAAATAATTATATTTTGCATAATTAATATAATTTTTTTTTTTACCATTATTATTTTATTTTCTTTTTGGCATTGCAATTGCATTATTTTCTCGAAACATTTGTGGATTTTTATTATCGTAATGCATTCAGGTCAGATGTTGTACTTTGGGTGTTTTATTTTTTGTAATTCTCATTATTTTCAATGACAGTTACTTTAATAATGGGATTTTTAACAGTATTACAGTAAAAGTTTTTTTTTTTTTTTCATTTAAAGCCACATCAATTAAATTAATGCAACAAATGCTTTTATTATGGAATACCTTTTAGTACTGTAATTATAATAAGATCTTCATGCATTACATAAAGGAGAATTTGTGGGCAAAATTTATTTAATTGTCACAAAAATAATGTCACAAAATGCACAAAAATGCATTTTTTCCTAATGCAAAATATAATTTCTCATTGATTTCTTCTGATTTCGGGGAGGAATATGACCTGGACAAGATCCTGATGAGTTTTGTGAGAATCCATACTTGGTATGCATAAAATGTATTACACAGTAAGCTCACTAAGCTGTGTGAACGCACGTGTGTCATAAATAATTGGAATATTTAATGAAGCAACAGAATGAGTGTATGTATAAGGGAGATTTGAAGGCCAAAGAGGTTGTCTGTGTGATGCTGTGTGACATTGAACTGATTGGTATCTCTTGATTGCTCGAGCTTCGCTGGCCAGATGTTTTCATTTCTCTGTTTCTTGTGTTTCTCCTCCCTCTTTCACAGCAATCAGTCGCATCCCTCTCTCCCCTATCTTTAGGAGTCAGGCATGTAATTATGTTGGCTGTTACTGTGTGTGTGTGTGTGTGTGTGTGTGTGTGTGTGTGTGTGCGCACTCCTGGAAGGAGGAAGGTGGCACAGGGGGTGTAGTCGAACCTGCCACTTTGAGCTGGTGCATCAATTACCCACTGGGTATCTCTGTCACGTATACATCTACACACACACACACACACATACATATATACGTGTACACAAACACAGTCATGGCTGTTTTCAGACACTAAGACAAAGATATACTCACACAGTGACTATCATCGTGTCACATGCAATTATGCGTTTAATGCATACTATGAACTGAAGTGGAATTACAATAACTGAGATGAAGACATTGTGATTTTCCACCTATATGGGTGTGCGAGGTCTCTCGCCCCGAGTGTAACCTGCAGAGTTTACAGCTGTGAGTTTGGTGTGTTTGTGAATTCTCACGGGTGAGTGTGACGTAGTCTTCTACAGATCAGATGTTTTCAGCAACTACTGTGATCTGATCGCACACGCTCCCAATCTTTGAGCCGTTGTGATGACATTCGCATTGTGTAAATGAAATAATGGAAGTGTAACATTGATGCTTTTTAGTGACCTAGCTATATTTTATTTAATTTACCAAATTTTGGCAAAGTTTTTGTCAACGACGTGTATGTATTTGAAGGACATTGGTCGTTTAGAAACATGGGGTCTTTAAAGGAATGTTCATAGTTCAGTCAAAAGTTAATATGCTGCTACAGTAATGTACTTTGAATATAAATTCACACTTGAATTCATATTATGTGAGCTATTAAATTATTTAAAATGGTCCTTTTTGTAGTTAGGTTATGTTTCTATCACTGAACCTACTACGACATTATTTCTGTGACTAAAGTTTACATTTCTGATGTCCGTATCCTGTGAAATTTACTGTGTTTACTGGAGTTATGTGGGGATGGCATTGAAATTGATTAGAAATTGTCTAACATTAAACATAAAAAAGAAATGTCAGTAAGGCTTCATTGTCACACTGGCTTCAGTAGCTTGAAACTGTGCATTTTAAGTTTATCATTATCATTATAAATGCCTTAAATATTAATATTTTAATATAAAGATTAATATGGTTTTATTTACTTTACTTGAACTTGGAATATTTCTTAAACTTTTGAGCCTGCTACAATTTTATAGTCATCTTCGATTGCAATCTTGATTGCAGACAATTAGATAACGTTTTCACTGTTGTCTTTTGAGGATATGTTTAAATATTCTATTATGAATAATTCGTTGGCTAGCTCTTCTTTTCAGAGTGCTGTCAGTTAATATGATTGATATTACAGGTATGAATATTTAAAAGGATTTATAATGCTACGCTGAACCTTCTAGAACCCAGATTCTGCTGTCTCACTCAGAGCCAGACTGTGTGTTTCACCTTACGGTGTAAACCTGTCTGAAACAGCCTTTCATCTTCCCTTCAAATACTTTGAAATGTTCAGGTCCTATTTTCTATTCAGTTCAGGTAGTAGAAATGGCTCTTTTTTTCACCCATCAAAGCATTGTAATGGGTTAAAAGTTATTAAGAGCAATTTCAGCCTACAGTCATGTGTCGTAGTTACTGCCTTTAATCCAGTTTTTCTTTTCAATTCTCAGACTGTGTGCACATCATTTTACATAGTTAGCCATTTCTGCTCTAACGGCTCTAGTTTCCAACTTTCATCCTTTTTCAGTGTTTGCATCTGTCTGAAGATTGAGCCATGTGGACTTGTTGGTTTGTAGCAGGCTTATGCATGGATAAATGGAATTATATACTGTTCCAAGGGCAGGAATCCTTTTTTGTCTCTTTGTAAAGTGGCTCATGCTCTTTACTGCAGTTGTAAGGTGTTATGTAAGGCTGAAGGCTGTACATCTATTCAGACATGAATATGTTTCCACAGCAGCCAATCATGCAAGTCACGTTAGCATATATTACAACAGCAGCCAATCATGCAAGTCACGTTAGCATATAATACCACAGCAGCCAATCATGCAAGTCACGTTAGCATATATTACCACAGCAGCCAATCATGCAAGTCACGTTAGCATATATTACAACAGCAGCCAATCATGCAAGTCACGTTAGCATATAATACCACAGCAGCCAATCATGCAAGTCACGTTAGCATATATTACCACAGCAGCCAATCATGCAAGTCACGTTAGCATATATTACCACAGCAGCCAATCATGCAAGTCACGTTAGCATATAATACCACAGCAGCCAATCATGCAAGTCACGTTTGCATATATTACCACAGCAGCCAATCATGCAAGTCACATTAGCATATAATATCACAGCAGCGAATCATGCAAGTCACGTTTGCATATATTACCACAGCAGCCAATCATCCAAGTCACATTAGCATATATTACATGTAAGTCACGTTAACATATATTACCACAGCAGCCAATCATGCAAGTCACATTAGCATATATTACAACAGCAGCCAATCATGCAAGTCATGTTAGCATATATTACCACAGCAGCCAATCATGCAAGTCACATTAGCATATAATACCACAGCAGCCAATCATGCCAGTCACGTTTGCATATATTACCACAGCAGCCAATCATCCAAGTCACATTAGCATATATTACATGCAAGTCACGTTAACATATATTACCACAGCAGCCAATCATGCAAGTCACATTAGCATATATTACAACAGCAGCCAATCATGCAAGTCACGTTAGCATATATTACCACAGCAGCCAATCATGCAAGTCACATTAGCATATAATACCACAGCAGCCAATCATGCAAGTCACGTTAGCATATAATACCACTGCAGCCAATCATGCAAGTCACGTTAGCATATAATATCACAGCAGCCAATCATGCAAGTCACGTTAGCATTAGCATATATTATCACAGCAGCCAATCATGCAAGTCACGTTAGAATAAATTACCATAGATTCCGAAGAGCATCTGTCTTATGTTTTATTGCTCTGCCTTAGGACTCTCTCTCTCTCTCTCTCTTATTCTCTCTCTCTCTCTCTCTCTCTCTCTCTCTCTCTCTCTCTCTCTCTCTCTCTCTCTCTGTCTCTCTCTCTGTCTCTGTGTGTGTGCATGTTGTTGTCTTACCCTGTCATTTATTTTCCCTGTCTCAGCTATTTTATCTTTTACAACAGAAAGTACTACTCACCCTTAAGATGTTCCAAACCTTAAACCTGTATGAATATTTTTTTCTGCTAAACACAAAAGACGATATTTTGAAGAATATGGATAACTAAACAGTTGATGGGACCCCATTGACTTCCATAGTATTTTTTTCCCCATACCATGGAGGGCAATGGAGCTTCGGATAGTCGCTTAAATGGTCAAATAGCCTACACACAAAAATGTCAAAATGCCATTTTGGTAAGTATCCCTGTAAACACTGTCAGTTATATCAAAAGTGAATATATAAACAGTTGAGAAAGAACACGCGTGTGTGACAGTATACCATTTTGGATCCGTGGCGTGCATTCAGTCTTAAAGTGACAGCGGCCCAATATTACTGCTTCAGTCTGTCATTAATGTTAATCAAACAACAAAATTCAAAGATAAAATCATTCACTACTCTTGACCGAATTACTTTTGTAGGTTTAATAAGGATTAATCTATATTTAATATACCAGTGAAGACTATGCAGTGTTATTCTACATTTGATTTCTTTATTATTCAGTTTATGTTGTAGGCTATTACCTATCTGAATATCACTGTTAGTAGCCTACATCTTCCTGAAAATTTTAAAAAGCACTGTTTATTTAATTTGCATTTTTGTTCCGTTGTATTTATTTGTCCATTTTATTTGTTCTTGACTGTTTCCTTGTCTCCTGTAACAGTGTTGAGGACCTTTTACTTAGCTAGTTAACCTAGTATGAGTTTGCTGAAGTAGCTTATCATTAATTGTGACATTTTTACTGATATCTAAAATTACTCATATCATGAAATAATACTTTGATCATATCGCCCACCAATAATCATGTTAAGTAATCGTGATTTTCAATATTGACTTATGGTTTTCGTCATAATCCAACAGCCCTACTATCTAGCCTATAGTATTAAAGTGAACATGATGCCATTTGCAACTTATTTTACTTAATGTATCATACTATTTTGAAACCGGATATTCAACAAGAATGAATGTTGGAAGGCACAATTTTTTGCATGATAAAGTTGGCTTTCCATTCCAGAATTGAGTGAGATCTGAATGTGAGTTTGTTAAAATAATGCTTAAATATCTATTGGCTATTGGTTAAAATTTTCCATTTTGATTCAATGTTGACTTTAAAAGTGAATTGTTGTAACCAGGAGTTAACTGCAGCCTGTTTGACTGTAACTCTGGCAGAAGGAAGCCATTGCCTGTGGTTTCTCCGAGCTCTTGGCAGGGCTGAGCCGTGTAGCATGGGTTGGCTGGAGCATCTCTTGAAGGTCCGCCAGACCTTGGAGCTGACGCAACTCTTTCCACGCTAGTTACGTTCGACATTTCAGCATCTCCAATTTTCTCTGCAGGATAGAGTGAAGAAGACATGTTGTGGTACACGTGTATATAGCCTACATGTAAGAATTTTCAGGAAAAACCGCCTTGAAGAGGCCATGAAATCAAAATGGTAGTTTTATTGCTTTCGGTACATGTCTGTTTGCTTTAAGGCGAGACACAGCAGGCAAAAACATTGTTTGTTTTTTTTCAATGGTCAATTTTGAGATTTGGGGATATTTGTCTTCAATAACATGTCTTCTTTCAGTATTATTCCTAGCCTGATTTATATAACATTTTATTCCAAGAAACATGGGGCAAATCAGTTTTTTAAGGCTATTGACAGTATATTCTGATTTACAGGATAACAAAAGTAGATATCCATAAATCCCTCTGTAATTTTTTTCCCATCTAATATGTGAACACAATGAAAAAATAATTTTGAACCTGGCTTTATCCAATACTCAGATTTTGTTTTTTTAAATATATGCAAATTAGCACATATTTAATTAGATAATGCCTAATTTGCATATTTAAACATTAAATTACAGAAAACTTGTAATACATTTTGTTTCTCGTCTTAATGTAGGTAATCAACTGGTGATATCTGCTAGTTAAAAATGTTACCCTATTCACCTGTAGTGTCTCGCCTTAAGGGTATCTCTGGTTGTTATTTTTAATCAAATAAATGCAGTCTTGGTGAGCTCTTCTTGATGAGACTGAGAATATCGGCATTGGCGCTATTTTTCGAGTTGGCTGTGAGCAACATGTCAAGCTTTTCCTGAGCCAAAAACTTTCATCAAAAATCGTCTATTACTAATTGATCAGAATAAACAACAAAACAATCAAATGATAAAAATAAAGCATTAAAATATAATTTTCACACTTGAGCAAAAATGACGGGTCATTTAAAGTCTCTAATTGCTGAAATGTTCCTCAAGGAAGACGCTTTGAAAAAAGTGTTTTTTGCCGCTTTGCTGCTCGTAGCCTGCAAGCGGCATCAGCGACAGATTGCATCTTCAATACAACCCGCACACATTTAATCGAGTCATATTCATCCCAAATCTCCTTCTCTGTTGCCTTTTCATTCAGCTTTCACACGCTAGGAGCCAAAGCTTCATGAATGTGACCCTAGCGGTGACGTAGATCGCCCCCACGCGCCCACATCCTGCTCGGGCAGCCGGCTCACAGATCTCCTACCTGTTCAGGAGGAAAGGTTGGATTGAACTGGCCGGATGCAAAGAGGGGGCTATCGTTGCTTCTCCTCATCAAAATCCTCTTTACACTCTTCTCTGCCATCTGGAGAGGATGCCAGTCGCTGTATTTAGAAGTGTGAACCGGGAACCGTGCCAGTTCAAGGGGATACTCTCGTAGCCCGGCTTGTCAGTATGGAGGGTCTAATTGAGAGGGAGATTGTCTGTTTTGGACATTCAGAACATTTTACAGCTTAAAATAGTGTAGGAAAAGAAACCGCCACATTTAAGCAAGCTTCGCTATAACAGCATGTATTATGAGTAAAATCAATTGAGTGATTTAATCTGCTCACTCTACAGTTTTTATATTCCTGAAAGCTAATTTTTTTTTAGCATCATTACTCCAGCCTTCAGTGTCACATGATCCTTCATAAATTATTCTAATATGCTGATTTGCTGCTCAAGATTTTTTTTTTTCATTATGTTTGAAAACAACTGTGCTGCTTCATGTTTTTGTGGAAACCGTGATACATTTTTTTTTCAGGATTCTTTGAATAGAAGTGTTTTTTGGTTTTGTTTTGTTTGTATCTAGTTAGCTGGCAAAGCTGGCACATTTACACTGTCTTATGTGCTCGTTGAGGTATTGTGGCAGATTTAATGGGAACGTGCCATGTACCTGCAGCCTTGCTGTCTAATGAGCGTCACGAAGCCCAAAACACTCCCGGGTTTGTGTGTGCATTTTAGCATGTGCGTGTGCTTGTTATGAAATGGCTAAAGGTGCAGTTGCAAATCTAGTGGTGTGAAGAGGGATACGCATATGTTTGAGCGTATGTGTTTGTCTGAAAATACCTGGAGGGGCTGTTTCAAACCTCCTGGAGTGCAGAGGGAACGTTATCTTCGAGTGCATGTGTGCGTTGGATCAAATGAAATCCCTGTGGTGAGAAATCCTCTGTGTGTGTGTTCTGCATTTTATTGATATTTATTATCTGTATGGTTTCAAATGCTCCCCACCGACCCTCTTCCCACTGGTTTGATCATCCTCAGACGTTCAGCCATCATGAAATCACTATAACTCTATTTTAAAACACATACTGTCATGTTGAGTCTCATGATGTACAATAATCTTTGTACTGAACTCATTTGAAATATGTTTTATTAGGATTTGCAACGTGTGAGGCTTGCTGTGATTCTGAGTGGCACTGGCTTATATTTGGTTTTCTCTTTATGTACTATGTAGGTGTGTGTAAAGTCCTCGTGGGAGCTGATAAATGTACGCTTACAGTATATGCTTAAAGGAACAGTTTAGACCAT
Source organism: Abramis brama (assembly GCF_963993115.1). Lineage (NCBI taxonomy): Eukaryota > Metazoa > Chordata > Actinopteri > Cypriniformes > Leuciscidae > Abramis > Abramis brama. Next base: position 24,582,784 of record NC_139986.1, on the reverse strand, counting down.
GTACAGTTTCAGTCAGGCTAGCATTTACTTGACATTTTAAAAAGTTATTGATTTAGTCCAAATTAAATGGCTTTTTAAAGTGCATGTAGACGTACTTGATGGCCAGGTGCTGTCAAGCACTAAAAAGGACAACAGGTACCATAAATCATGTTTGGAACAAAATGAGGAAGAATAAATGATGAGAGAATTGTAATTTTTGGGTGAACTTAACTATTACTTTAGGCAACCAGGGGTCTTGAAGTTCATCTTAATGTTTATTCATTTTCTGATGGATTTCTTCCTCTCTGTTATCCACCGCTGTATCCCTTTTGCAATGACAATGTATGTGTGTATAGTCTGAGGAAGAGCATCACGCCCAAAATGTTACCAAAAAAATCCTGTTAACTGGTCTCTCTCTGTCGATAGATAGATAGATAGATAGATAGATAGATAGATAGATAGATAGATAGACACACACCCTAGTGACCACCTAGAATCACATAATGTCCCAGAACACCCAGCCAACAGCCTAGCAACACCATAGCAATAATTAAGAACACTTTTGCATTAGTCTAGCAACAACGTAGATACCATACAAAAATCGCATCAACCACCAAAAATCAACCATCAAGAACACATTTGCAACAGTCTAGGTCACCTAGACCACCTAGAATCGCATAATGCCCTACCAACAGCCTAGCAACACCATAGCAACCATTAAGAACACATTAGCAACACCCTAGAGACCATTTAGAGCAGGGTTCCTCAAACTCGGTCCTGGAAGGCCGCTGTCCTGCACAGTTTAGCTCCAACCCTGATCAAACACACCTAGCTGTGAGTTTCTAGTGATCCTGAAGACACTGATTAGCTTGCTCAGGTGTGTTTGATCAGTGTTGGGGCTAAACTCTGCAGGACAGCGGCCCTCCAGGACCGAGTTTGAGGAACCCTGATCTAGAGTCACAAGGCCTTAGAACAATCAAGAACACATTTATGACAGTCTATCAACACCCTACTGACCACCTAGAATCACATAAAGCCCCAGAACACCCTATGAACAGCATATTAACGCTATAGCAACCATCAAAAACACATTTACAACAGTCTAGCAACACCCTAGACACCACTTAGTCACAACACCTCAAAATACCTTTCTAACAGCCTCAGCAACATCAAGAACACTTTTGCATCAGTCTAGCAACACCCTAGAGACCATAAAGAATCATGTAATGCCCCAGAAAACCCTATCAGCAACATATGCAATGCTATAGCAACCACATTTGTATAATCTAGCAACACCCTAGTGACCACCTAGAATCACATAATGCCCCAGAACACCCTACCACAGCCTAGCAACCATTAAGAAAACATTAGCAACAGTGTAGCAACACCCTAGTGACCACCAAGAATCACATAATGCCCCAGAACACCATAGAAACTATCAAGAACACATTAGCAACAGCCTAGCAACACCCTAGAGGCCCCAGAACACCCACCAACAGCATAGCAACACTCTAGTGACAGATGAGCAGACTCTTAGAGAACTGCCTAAAACACCCTGAAAAAAAGCTTAGCAACGGTCTCGCAATGACCTAGCAACCACCTAAAACACCATAGCAAGTAGCAACCACTCGAAATATCATAGCAACTGCTTGGAAATGAGCTAAAAAGCACTCGGAACACCCTAGCAACTGCCTAGCTGCCACTGAAACCTAATGACAAAAAAAAAAAAAATTATCTAGTCATTTTTTTAAATTCTGTTTAGTGACAGTAGTGGTGCAGAAATTGCACACTTCTGCTTTATGAAAGTGAGTTTTGTTTATTAATGTCTAGATAGATGGTGCTGTTCAATGTATATTTTTGGCTTTGTGGTTCTGTTACTTGTATTTTCATACAGTCTGCCATGATGCTGTTTTGGTGGAAATGAAGTGCAGGTCTTGAATAGGTGGCTCAGTTCTTGGATTTGCAAAATGCAAAGAGAAAAAAAAAAATCAATAGTGTTCTAATCTTGTCACATCTGAAGTCATTTCTGTCTCTTCCTCCTGATGAGAGAAGATGCGTGGAGCGTACTCTCGTCCCTCGGAAAGAAAAGAGGGAAAGAAATTAGACAAATAAATAAATAAATAAATAAAGCTGCATTTTTTCCCACTTTCAACAGACAGGAGCACGTTGTGTTACCAAGGCAACAGTCTGCCTGCTGCAGAACAAGAGAAGAGGGAGTGTGTGGGCAGAAGGCAGGCGGGCACAGACGCATGCACGCATTCAAACGCTCTCTCGCATGTACGCGGTCACTCGCTCCGGTGACGGCTCGGGACAGAGTTCAAAGGCCAGTAGGATCCCAGTGACAAGTTGTTGGACGGTTGTTCTTCAAAAAAGACCAGGACACTCGTGGTGCACTGTGAAAAACAGCACATCACCTGATGAATAGAGACGTCTGCCTCTGTAACTCGTGCCAAGGCTGTTCGATTAAAACCAAGTGGTTAGATCTTCGGCCATCACTTACTTTAATGCCTTAGGTTCAATACAAGTGAAACTCATTTGGCAGCATTTGTGGCATAATGTCGGTTTTCCACAGGAATAATTTCGACTCGTACCTTTTTTTCTCAGTAATGTACTTACAAAAGGGTTTAAAAGCAGAAATTTGCAGCTTGTATTTTATAAGGTCTCCTGTACTGTAGTCAATAATTGTATCCCTTAAAACTCATTTTTGTTCACCAAAACGACATATTTAAATGTTTTTCCTTTAAAAAAAGTGTTCATGCCTTAAAATAGCTTGAATGTAACTCTACACCCTGGCTTTAATTACTATACGTGGATCCATGAATATGCAAATTAGTCCCGTCTCCGCTCAGCTCGGAGATCCACTCGCTCAACTTTACTGTAGTAAATGCTGCACAATTGCAAGTGGAAATACTGGTTTAATTCAGCCATATATGTTTGAACCAGAAACTGATTCAGAAGTGGAAGAGTGAAGTATAAAGGCTCATATACAAGTCGATGTATCAGAATAGTAATGCGTTTTATGTATCGCTCTCTACAACTTAGAGACTAATTATGATTAGCCTTTGACTACGTTATCAAACAGCTAATAATGTGTTGCTAATGTTACAAACCATGTTCCCATTCGCCATCTCAGTCTGCCTTCTAAAAATCAGTATCTAAAGGCATATAGTTCATAACATCGTAATATACATCATACACATTTTTCACCCGCTATATTGCTAAATGTACATGATTTTTCATATCAACAGAAAAATTGACTGGGATAACCTGGCTTCTCTTGAGACTCCCCTGCTTACTCAGCAGTGGTGTTGACTTATGAATTTGAACATGGTTTGTCTGAAAACACCACATAGACATATAAACAACATTATAAACTTGATTTTAAATCTTTTGCATTATAGCTATATAGTTGTGTAAAATTGTCATTTTTGAAGTGGGACCACTTTTCTACGTTGATTAATTTATTCATAACTTGATGTGATTACTGTAAATTTGCTCCATATAAACGGTCCCTTTTTGGTATTCTGGCTTGTATCCTGTGAAAGTTACTAGGATTATCGGCTTTACCAGCATGGTCATGACAAGGTCAAGGTCAGTAAGCATTTCCCGTAGTACATATCTGTGAAAATCTCAAAAAATTTGTTTTAAGGTTTCATAACCCTTTAATGTTTAAGGCTACATTGAAAGCATACTTTTTTTTAATACTTATCATATTTGTTAGATATATTTATCTGTATACTTCCGTCATTTTTTTTAATAAACTGAATGTTAAGTCAAAATTATTTTCTGCCAAATGCTATTGATAGTTTTACATTTATTGGGCCCGTGAAATTAATTTAAGGGGATAGTGCACCCCAAATTGAAAATTGTCATCAATTTCATTATTTCATTTCAACTCTTATACTATATTCCAGATTTAAAGTTTTATGTACTATATCCATGGCATTTTTTTTTTTTTTTTTTTTTTTGCCTTTTTGTAACTTGGCAGCCCTGGCCAGTCCCCACACTCTCAGAAAATAAAGTACATAATTGTACCTTTAGGGGTACAATGGCTTGTCACTGGGGCTGTACCCTCAAGGGTACAATATTGTACCTTAACCTTTAAAAGAAACGGTACATATATGTACCTTTTAATGCTTTTTGACCCTCAAAAAGGTACATATATGTACCTTGAGGTCCAATAATAAGCCCTATGGGGTACGTTAGTGTAGATTGTACCTTGGGGGACAGAAATGGACTCCTACTGTATCCCTATTTCTGACAGTGCATTTACTTCCATTGTATGGAAAGTAGCAGCTTGGACATTCAGCTCAATATCTTCTTCTGTGTTCCACGGAAGAAAGAAACATAATGGTGAGCAAATTTTTGTATTTTTACTATCCATTTAAGGCTTCTTTAAAACCGCACTTTTTAATATTGATAATATTTTTCAGATCTATTTATCTGTATTTATCTGTATAATTATCTATTTATCTGTATATCTGTATAATTATCTGTATAATTCAGATATTTATCTGTATAATTCTATCATAAGTACTTTACTGCAACCAAGATTTTTGCCCTTTTTTTCAGTAAGTTGAAGGATAAGTCAGAATTACTTTCTGTTGTAATTGTCTTTATGCCACACATGCTTTCAAAAAAAGTTTAACTTGTATTGGACCCTGAAAAATTGCACCCCAAGATGAAAATTGTCATCAACCCTTATTATGTCCAAGCTGCTGTTTTTAATATAAAGAATTAAAGGTTTTATGCGTTACATTTTAAGGTACTTTTTATCCTTTTTGAAACGTGGCAGCCTTAGTCCCTATTTACTTCCACTGTATGGAAAGTAGCATCTTGGAGCAGCTCAGTATGTTCTTTTGAGTAAATAAAGACAGATTTTTTTCTTTTTTCGATGAACTCTTCCTTTAAGGTTGAGCGTTTGGAGTGGGTAGACGCTGGACGGCATTAGGACTCAAAGTGCACAAGGTGTTCTGGATTCCTCCTCCACACATCACTAGTGATTTAGAGTGATTGAGGAGCCGGATTGTCAGAGATGGATTAAGCCTAGTCTTGGATTATGAAAGATATTGGAAGGAGAATCAAGACAGACTGTGAAAATAAGTTCACTAGTCCTCTTAATCGCAGAAATAACCCTGAGATTTAGTTGCCAAAAGCTTAGCCTGAGTGACAGACTGAGATGAAGTAGTTCACTTTGAATTTTGGATGCTTTGGTTTCAAATGTCTGTAAAATAGAGGTATGCTCTTCCATGCTGTTTTATAAAGTACAGGCATTCGAATAGCAGTCAGAGATATGGATCTAATCCACTTCTGAACCACAGTTGTCCCAGCTTCCCCCAACTGAGCCTTTCAAACCATGTTTCCCAGTATTTCTTGAGTCCGAGGGCCGGAGTGTAATCCAGCAAGCTTTGTCAGGGCATTTGAGCTGCTGTTGTCAACAAACGTCCGCTTTGTTTTACGTGCAACTTGTAAACTCCTCCCCATCTGTCAAGTCTGAGATGTCACACAACAAATGGAGTTGGATAAAAGTGGAGATTTTTGTCTGGTGAGGACATGCTGCATGGTCTTCGTGTTTTGTTACAAAGTTAGTGAGCAACAAAAGCGTCTTTGAGGCTGTTAAGGGAGACCTTGTACAATCACTGCACTATTGGTCCTAGAGCTGAATGTGTTGGATGTTTGTTTCAAGTGCAAAGGACTGTGGGTGAGCTCATTGTGGGTGTAGATGAGTGTGATGACCAATTACTCACATGTTATGGCCTAGAAGAAATGGCTAATACTATCAATAATATTATAGATATAATTAAAGAAAATTCTAAATAAATAAATTACTACAAGTGACTTTTGGGAACCCACAATCATACATAAATATCCCAATATCTGTATCCCAAATATGTGTGTATGTAATGCTATAACGGGCAGTCGTGGCCTAATGGTTAGAGACTGGTAACCCGAAGGTTTCGGGTTTGATTCTTAATACCGGCAGGAAATGATTTGAGGAAGGCACCTAACCCCCAATCGCTCCCCGGGCGCCACAGCAAAATGTCTTCCCACTTCTCCGGGTGTGTGTGTCACAGTTTGCTGTGTGTGTGTGTGTGTGTGTGTGTTTTCACTTCTCACTACTCCTAATGTGTGTGCACTAACTTGTATGGGTTAAATGCAGAGGACAAATTCAGATTATGGGTTACCAAGCTTCACATGTCACTTTTTCACTTTCACTAATATCAGTCAAAACCATTACATTACCAATTTTCTGAAGAAAATGTAAGTATGTTGTGGGCCCTTTATTATCTGCTAGGCAAACATCTCCTTGTCCGATTAGTAATAAAAGTGATGCTTGCCTTAGTAAGAATCACAAAATTGCTAGTTAAACTTTCTCAAACTTTATGCATGTGTTTTTGAATGACAGGAGCCTGTTAGGTTAAGGTTGGTTGGCATGAATTCTGGGCATCCTCCACGCTGTTGTTGTTACATAACATAAAGCCACACACACCCACAGGCAAAACATAAATCTTCTGATGCTGTAGTAATATTCTCTGACAAGGTATTTGTGGTGTGTGGTCATGTTGTGTGCTTGTTTGTGAGGAATAAAGATGGAATTTAAGTGTTTACTAGTTTAGTTTGTTCACTATACTATAAATTAACTCTATTTGTCTGTTTAAGACACTTCAAAGTGATAACTTTTAGCGTTAGCGTTAAGATCTAATTTTGGGGATTAAACCAAAACGTCATTTCAATGAATTTTGACATAACTGAGCAAAACGAACCTTGCGGTTTGATGACTGCCATATGTTACTGGCTGCAAACAACAGAATCAATATCTCAAAATAAAAGTTGTTTGAAGCTGATATTGTGATGAGGATCACAAATCTTTCTGCGGCTTGTTCTCATGATCAGTCAAATCCAATCTTCTTTGTAAACCGTGTGATGTCTGCACAGAGATTCAGGAGAAAATCAACAAATTTGATGCCAGTACCACAGAATCAGATAAAATGATTTCATGGCAAACACTGAAATGAGAGAGCAGCGTGAACTTGCCCCTCGGTGAGCGAAAACACGCTGTGCTGAAGCGGCTTTTAACAGTTTTGAGTCAAAATATGTCAAGTCATTGTGCAAATGTAAATGCATATCATTATAAGCTAATGTGTCTTTTCACAGAAATACACTGTAAATGAATTAATGTGCTATCATTACAAACCAGATTTTTTTGGAAGAAAATGTTATGCTTGCAAATGCAAAAAAATCAAGTAAAGTAGCCTGTTGTAAAGCTCCGTCCACTCATTCTAACCATAAATATCTATGGTTCTAATAACGTACTGGTTCTATCACTGACGTACGCGCATATTCTGCAGGAACATTGACATTTCTCTGTTCTTGCTCCTCTTCATCTGCCAGTAAATTGATCGCCTCAGAATGCATTTTCAATTCCGCATTGAATTTTGCTACATTCATTGCGGGACATTGAATGAAAATGCAATTGCAAGTGTCTTAACTGAGTGTAAGTTAAGAAAAATAACATTTTTAAATGATCATTTTAAATCAACATAAACATATCTAAACATTTCTGTAATTCATTTTCATTTTGCAACTTATAAAACGTTAACAATTATATGTTAAAACTAGTGTTTTAAATTCCTAGTAATCCAATAATCCAAATGTTTTTCTATTAAACCGACAGAAACGAGATCTATGTTTAGATTTATTACAGTTGTTTGTTGATTCGCTGGTTAAGTTGCAGCAAACAGCGGCTCGCAAAAAAACACAGACTGACTGAATGACACTTTCATTTAAAGGTTGTATCAGTGATTTCAGGCCCCCCCAAAAAAAGATCACATTCATCTAATCTTTCCTAACGATCCGCTAGCTGCCCGCCCCATAAGCATGCCGTGAAAAAAACACGTCTCTACACCAATCACCGACAGGGGGTGGGTGTTGTGAGGTTTTGAGCCAGCTTCTTCTTCAGCTCCGACTTCACGTGCAGCCGTACACGAGCACAAAACCTCACAACACCCACCCCCTGTCGGTGATTGGTTGGAACACTACAGGTGCTGGTCATAAAATTAGAATATCATCAAAAAGTTGATTTATTTCAAGAATTCAACTTAACAGGTGAAACTAAAATATTATATAGACTCATTACATGCAAATTGAGATATTTCAAGCCTTTATTTGTTATAATTTTGATGATTATGGCTTACAGCTTATGAAACCCACGAAATCAAAATCCCAGAAAATTTGAATATTACATGAAATCACACAGTAATTACACAGTGATACCATGGTCATTGAACCAGGTTTTGGTTGTTTTGGCAGTGTGGGCAGGTGCAAATCCTGCTGGAAAATGAAGGAAGCATCTCCATAAAGCTTGTCTGCTGAAGGAAGCATGAAGTGCTCTGGAAATGTCCTGGTAGACGGCTGTGTTGAGTGGACAGCACAGTGGACCAACACCAGCCGATGACATATGGCTCCCCAAACCAACACAGACTGTGGAAACTTCACACTGGACTTCAAGCATCTTGGATTGTGTGCCTCTCCATTCTTCCTCCAGACTCTGGGACCTTGGTTTCCAAATGAGATGCAAAATTTGCTCTCATCAGAAAAGAGGACTTTGGTCCACTGTGCTTTATTAAATCCAGAGTCAACGCAGCCGTCTACCAGGACATTTCCAGAGCACTTCATGCTTCCTTCATTTTCCAGCAGGATTTGCACCTGCCCACACTGCCAAAACAACCAAAACCTGGTTCAATGACCATGGTATCACTGTGTAATTACTGTGCGATTTCATGTAATATTCTAATTTTCTGGGATTTTGATTTTGTGGGTTTCATAAGCTGTAAGCCATAATCTTCAAAATTATAACAAATAAAGGCTTGAAATATCTCACTTTGCATGTAATGAGTCTATATAATATATTAGTTTCACCTGTTAAGTTGAATTCTTGAAATAAATCAACTTTTTGATGATATTCTAATTTTATGACCAGCACCTGTATTTGTTTTGGTTTTGAGTGGTTGGTGAAACCAATTGTTTTTGTGTGCAGATCTCAGAGCCTAGGCTGCCTACAGAGACATGAGCGTTGCCAGATTGCAAATATTAAGTAAAACATCAGGTAGAAAACGTGTTCTTTTAAAAGAAAATCTCTGATTGAGGGATTTAAATTCACGAAATCTGGCAACCATAATCGTAAAAGCTCGTAGCAGCTTGTTAAAAGCAGTCTGTCATGTTTTGTTTCTTTTATTCTACAAAAAAAGGTTGTCAATGAACATTTTTTGGTCATAAATTTGAAATTTAAGTAGCTAATTAACCCTAGTTTGGAAGCTTCAAACTGATGATTATAGATTCAAAATTCTGAAAGTTTCTTCATATTATTTTAGACTAAAATGCATGTTTAGTGCAACTTAAAGCACTGAAATATCTTAAAATATGTCAGTGCCATTGTTTTGTCTCAAGATGTACATTGGTAATGTTTTTTTGTAAGGCACGTTTATAAAACCTACTTAAGTGTCACAATTGAACTAAGGTCTAATCCTGGCTTAATTCTTGGCTTGTCTGTGGAATCAGGCTTATACTGTATAGTCATATTTTTTAAACCTTGACTCCGAAGAAGAGTGTGTTCCAGCTCTCGACAGTAACAACGGCCCCTGCAGGAAAGGAGGCAGGCTTACCGTCTTCCCTCAGGGAAATATCCGTCATTCTAGGACTTGTCTTAATTTGTGAGGGTTCCAGGGGAAATTTGTACAGCGCCACTGAAGTCTAGCAGCTCCTGTGGGTCAGAATTTCTGGCAGAATCCATTATTACTGTTTACACGTAACAATACGCAGTCAAGGTACTGATCATTTCTGTGAAAGTGTAGTACATTTTATTTTTTGACCTCCAAATCCTCGTTTTTCTTTTCTTTCTTTTTTAACCATCATTTGCATAATTATGCCATTGTTGTGCACTATTACTCAATTATTAAGTGCCATTACTCAGAGGACTTAAAATGAAAGATGAAATATTCAAATTCTAAACTGCATGTTTGATTATCAGTAAATGTTAGCTGTTCGTTTTTTTCATAAATCCCATAAGAGCCCATTTAATTGATTGCAATTATCAGTGGTGTTTGCGAAGGCATGCATCACTATGACTTTTGCAGATGTTTTTATTATATGCAGATTTTTTTATTTATATATCTATGAATTATAATTATTTGTATTATATTATATTTATATTATATATTTTTAATTGGTATTGGCCAATTTAGTATTTATTTATTTATATTATAAGTATATTCTATTACATGTATATTATTTATTTATTTATTTATAGTGTATATTAAATGATTTAAAGTATATTTTATTATATTATTTTATTTAACGTTTTTGTATTATTTTTTTATTTTTATTTTTAAATGGTATTGGGCAATTTTGGGTTTATTTATTGTGTATATTGAATTATATTTATATTTATATGATTTTCTTAAAAAAAAAAATATTTAATTTAATTTATATTATTTATCTATAATGGCCATTATTGGATATTTATCAGCTGATTATGACTATTGAATTGTTTAAATTCACTTTTAGCATAGTTTCAACCACTCCAAACACCTTAGCAAACAAGTACAACTGCCTTGGCAACCACATAATAATTCTAACATTGTGGTGGTGAGTTCTGCATAGTTAAGCACTACTCCAGTCTATTTACCTAGTGATTTGTTTAAATCCCTTATTTACCGAAATGACTGCTTAAACACATTAATAGTGAGTGCTTTTGTACTACAATACAGTTGTGTGTTAATACAGATAGATGTAGTATGGCAGTATGGCATGGCGGATGTACTGTACGTAGAGCTTATGCTGGGATTTAGCCCAGGATCCCCCGTGTTTATTGCCAAAGTGCGGCTCAAACACAGACTAAATTTAGACATGCGACACTCATGTGCTTGTTTCATCTCACCAGTGATGGATCATTGTTTTCCTTCTCAAATCTCTCCATCAAAGGGCCAATTTATTGTGCCGGCTTTTCTCCCTTATCGCCACTGCATCTCGATGGTTAATTTTTTAGTTCCAAACAAATGAGCTTTGATGTTGTCTGCACAACAGTCTCAAAAAAGCCAATGACACGTTGAAGGAAACCGTGCTTGCCGCCATTCATACAATGTCGTAACACATTAGCTTTTAGATTTGCTCAAGTTTGTATTTAAGTGTTTATATAGGCCTATACCTTATTGGATGCATCTGTTCTAAACACTGCCCATTGACTTCTTTCTCCGCAGGTGCGGTGGCGTGGAGACTCCCGGTGTGTGTGAATGTTTAAATTTAGCCGGTACGCCGTAGAGGTTGATAATGAGGAATGGAGAGGAATGCTTGTGCCAGACTCGTGACTTTCCACCTTCAGAGAAGTGTGCGGGTAGTCCCAGTGCCTGGTGATTGAATTAATGAGGTCTGGCTTTACCTGCCTCTATTTATAGGCTGATAAGGTATGATAGTGGGAGAATGAGGCGGGGGGCTAATCTGATTGTAGCCAATTTCTGAGACGTGATGGAGGCTGTAATGTAGTACAAAAGTGAAGGTGATGAGGTGATTTAGGCTAATAATAGGAAAGGAATATTATTTAAATGGATTAGAAGGGATCATAATTACCCCGATTGGACTGTCTTGACATTCTGGAATCTCATCCCTGCTGAAATCTTAAGGTAGCCTTAGCTAGTTTAAACTGGTTTAACTGGTCTTTCAGCTTGGTCAAACTGGTGTATAATTGGTTTAGTTGGTCTTCCAGCTTGGTCAAGCTTATGTTGTTGTTTAGCCTAGTTGGCTTCTTATCCTGTTCAAGCTGGTGTTAACTTGGTTTAGTTGGTCTCCCAGCCTATTCAAGCTGGACTTTACTTGGTTTAGTTGGTATTCCAGCTTGGTCAAGCTGGTGTTTGTGGTTTAGTTGGTTTCTTATCATATTCAAGCTGGACTTTACTTGGTTTAGTTGGTCTCCCAGCCTATTCAAGCTGGACTTTACTTGGTTTAGTTGGTCTCCCAGCCTATTCAAGCTGGACTTTACTTGGTTTAGTTGGTATTCCAGCTTGGTCAAGCTGGTGTTTGTGGTTTAGTTGGTTTCTTATCCTATTCAAGCTGGACTTTACTTGGTTTAGTTGGTCTCCCAGCCTATTCAAGCTGGACTTTACTTGGTTTAGTTGGTATTCCAGCTTGGTCAAGCTGGTGTTTGAGGTTTAGTTTGTTTCTTATCCTATTCAAGCTGGTGTTTAATTGGTTTAGTTGGTTTCCCAGCCTATTCAAGCTGGACTTTACTTGGTTTAGTTGGTATTCCAGCTTGGTCAAGCTGGTGTTTGAGGTTTAGTTTGTTTCTTATCCTATTCAAGCTGGTGTTTAATTGGTTTAGTGGATCTCCCAGCTGTCAAGCTGGTTATAATCTAGTTTAGTTGGACTCCTAGCCTATTCAAGCTGGTCTTTACTTGGTTTAGTTGGTCTTCCAGCTTGGTCAAGCTGTTTTTTAGCTAGTTTAGTTGGTCAACCTCTTAGCCAGACGAGCTGATTAGTGTCCAACACCTCTCGGAACCATCAAACTAAACCAGACTAACCAGCTTAGTGGTTAGCTAAGACCAACAAACCATCTTAGTAGGCTTGCTGTGGTAGTTTGTGTTACACAGAGGACGTGTGATCGAGAAAAAGTGAAAGTCAAAAGCGAGCAAGCATTTGATTTGATTTGACTTTACAGTGAATCGGTTAAATAATCACAATATGTATTATTCATTAGTGAATGAATTTAGTCTCTATTTATTTTTTGCCTATCCTTATCCTGTAATCACAAACTACTGGAAAGGTTATGAAAAGGTCATGGCTCCAAGGTTTGAGACAGATGTTGCTGTTATTTTCCTGTCTCTATACTCTAAGTCTTATTTGTCAGGATTGGGCTGTAAGAAGTTTTAAATGTGCATGTTTTCCAAGATTGAAACAAGAGTGTGTGGATGAAGGTTTATGTGTGTTTGTGCAATCTGTGTGTGTGTGTGTGTGTGTGTGTTTGTGTGTGTGGGCATGCCCTCGAGCTCTGAGAAACTGGCAAAGCTAAAGTAAAATGGATGAAAAACGAAACAAGCTTGACAAACTAACATCTTTAGAATTATGTAAAGTTAACATGAACACATTTTTATACTGTAGTCTGGAGTTTAATCTCACTATTCAGTGCCATCAGTGTTAGTTTAGTATGATCTATATGCTATTACAGTATTTGTTAATATTTTAAATTAAATTAGCTTTAAATTATGTGCTCAATTTTATTAGTTTAATATAAGTGCTAAATTTACTATAATTAAAACTGAAATAAAAAACTGAAAAAGATGCACTACTCGTGGTCTGGAAATATATTTGTAAGTATAGTGTTCATCCACATAATCATAACTCTAATAAGCTTGTTTCTCGCTCCAGGTATCTTTAGATCTTGGTTGTTCAATAAAAACGTTCTATATTTATCTTCGACTTAATTTACATAATCGAATTAGCTATGGCACCATTTGACACCATTTCTCCATTACGAAATTAGTATGCAAATAAGATCCTGTGAAAACAAGCTGCCAATTTAGACCTTTCTTATTCAATATTTGTCAGTGACAGTATTGTGGAATAAATTATATGCAAAGTCATTTCAGTATTATGATTGAAGTCATTCGGCCCTGATTCCACTTCACGCACACTCAATAACAGACATACAGTAAGTCCGTTGTAGATGTGCAGAGAGTGTTACGTATTGAAAGTGAAATTTCATTTAGGAAATTATTTAACGGTTCAGTGACGCATGCATTAATCATTCATCTTATACAGTGAACTTTTTCGAACTTTTCTCTCTATTTTCTATTTTTTTTATGCTTATGCATTCTATTAGTGTCAGTATTATTTCTTGTGCTATCAACAGGGTCTAAAATTACTTTTTAACTCCCATGTCAAGTGAATAAAACTTTAAAATAAAATTAAAAATACTGTATTTTTACACTTATTAAAATCATACATATCTAATGTAAAATAATGCAAAACTTATTTTACTGTATTTTTGCACTTATTTAAAAAAATATATTTTAAATGTGAAATAATGCAATAAGTATTTTGCATTATTATATTGTATTTTTACTCTGATTAAAAGAATACATTTTAAATGTAAAATGATGCAAAACTTCATTGTTTATTATGCATTATTTTTCTGTAATTTTGCACTTAAAAAATATTTTAAATGTGAAATATTACAAAAAAAGTGTAATGCAGAAAAGTATTTCACATTCATTTACTGTATTTTTGAATTCAATAAAAACACATTTTCAAATGTAAAATAATGTAAAATGTACCTTTTATTATTCTACAGTGTCCGTATGACAATTTATCTGTTTTTCTGTAGCATGACTGACTGCAGTTAACAGTAGCACTCGCGGCATCATATAATCTAAAATGCACAGTAATGGCAGTCTGATTTTAACTTTTTCCAGGAACCACCTCAAATCCTTTATCCAGTAAGAATTCAACGCTTTATTCAGTTGTTGTTAATTGCCTCTGATGGTGGAGAGTGGGAGTGGAACGTCTTCCACTGACATCTATAAGCTCCGTGGCCTGCCATTATCCTCTGAGCGTCTGTGGCTTTGGACAACCGGCGCATTAGCTGACAAAACGCCACCCCTAGCTGCCATTATACCCCCTGATAACCAGAGTTTGATTACCCCCATTCAAACTCAAGCTGCAACATGCTATTAGCTTATGATGAAGACGTTTGTGAATCACTGATGCCGTCTGGGTCTGGATACGTGACGCATCCTGGTCACAGAGCCGGCTGGCATGAATGGTAGCTCTATTCAATAATCTACTGCTGCGAGATAAATTGAATTTCGTGTTCTGTTGCTCACATTAGCATAGCATTAATTGAGAAAGTGCTAATTTAGAGTGTTCATAAAATTCTCTTCAGGGCACAAACTGGCACTATCTAAATAGAGGTATGGAATTAGCATGAGATGAATGTTGAAAATTAAGCTGAGGTGCAAAATGTCTTCAGCGTAATTTGATTTTCAAGGTGGTTTGAAGTGGCGCTGGGGAAACCTTTTTTAACACTATCAGTGCATCCTTTAATCTGTCCACATTGTGCATGACAGAATCACAGCCAATCAGAACACTTTTGATTTTGAATGTACATGGAGGATGATTTTGGACCAATGATATTTGACGGTGGGCGGGGCTAACCAGTGTAATTCTACGCAGTAGAAACCAAGTGATTGATATTAATAGTCTGAAACTTGTCGCAATCCCTTTTTAGGACAACAACTCAAATTTACGATTTATCTTTTATCATTTGTCAGCTGTTCGGTTTCATATCACCCTCTTTTCCTATTGATTTCTTTCTGTCTTTCTATCTATCTATCTATCTATCTATCTATCTATCTATCTATCTATCTATCTATCTATCTATCTATCTATCTATCTATCTCTCTCTCTCTCTCTCTCTCTCTCTCTCTCTCTCTCTGGCAGCTGCGCAGCGCTTGACTCATTGGTATGTCTCACGAGCACTGAAAGAGAGAATGAACAGAGAATGCAGATGGGTGAAATAAAACGCAGCACTGGCCGGAAGATACCCTCATCATTAAAACAACACCTGCTTCTTCCCTCTGCAGCATCAGCGCGTCAATTAAACCCACCAAAACTCATCAGACTAACCACTCTCTGTTCGTCCTCAACAGGTGGAGGGGTTTAAAACACTACAATACTTTTTACATCCAATTAGCCGAATCAACGTGACTATCTGTTATAGGTGTGCGATATTGACAAAAAACAAAATCTAACCTTATTAGATGTATGTATAATCTTTTATGCCAAATTCGTACATTTAGTCAATAAATTCAATGAAATAGTAACATCAACATGTATTTTTTGCACTGCAGAAGTGGCACAGAAGATGCATCTACATTACACTGCAATTACAATTACATAAATTATGCTATGAGATTTAGACCTGAGTGTCTTTGTTGATTTGTTGTAATTTGTTCTATTTTTTTCTTTTCTTGCTTGGTCGCTTCATTCTTCCAGTGTTTCTGTCTTGTTTGCTTGCTTGTTTTCTTGTTTTGAAATTATACTTAAAATGTGAAACTAAAATCGCCAGTAGGTAGCAAAAACAAACAATACTGACAATAGTGTGTCTAAAATGTAACGCATATTAACTACTTGTTTATTGAACTGTTGTATAAAATCAGTATCGCACGTCGGTGCCGATAGCCTCGTTGGCAAGTGCGCCGACATGTAGCGCCATTGTGCTTCAGGCGACCCGAGTTCAAGTCGCCTCTCTCTCTCTCTCTCTCTCTCTCTCTCTCTCTCTCTCTCTCTCTCTCTCTCTCTCTCTCTCTCTCTCTCTCTCTCTCTCTCTCTCTCTCTCTCTCTCTCTCTCTCTCTCTCTCTCTGCAAACGTGCTGAAATTCTTCAGAAAAACCTTCAGAAAAACCGTGCTTGTTTATGTGATATTTGCTTGAACTCATATGGTTCATTTTTGCCCCTTATATTGACTTTTGTGTTTTGTTTACTGCATTCTTCTAGGCTACATCACAGTGAAAGCATTCACTCGTTTGTGTTTACTGGCGTAGGGGCGGGGCAACCTGTCACTCACATGAGATCCACCAATGGCAAACCACAACCATCCAATCAATTCCCCATGGACAAAATCAAGTCCCGCCTAAAGTTGTTTCTTGTTTGAGAAGCCATTTCACTTGGTTATACGTCACAATAGGGAAGAAAAGACTTTCGCAACTTCCGTTTCATGCCGACTATAAGCCCGGCTTCTCATCTGATTGTGTGTCTTTACCATCGACTGTAGTTCTGCCTCGCTTCTGTTAGCGGCACCGCAGAAGACATACCGTGAGTCACTGTGTGTTGGCTGTCACACCTGTTTTTTCTCCCACTGGCCACTGTTGGCCAAATATAGTCTGATCCTGCAGAGAAATGCACTATGGGATAGATCCTGTTGCCTGATCTGGCCTGAAAGGGTATGTTTGGGAATGCCTGTAGACGTGGTTTCTTGGTGTAAAGTTGTCCCGTTGACCTCGCTCCGCGTTTGGATTCTGTCCTTGTCCTTGTTTTGGCCCGTGTAAACAGCGTAGCAGATGTGTTTTGTTTACGTGTAGTCGAGGGAGTGTTGGGAACAGAGCCACTGAATCTAGTCAGTCCCCGACGTGGTTCGTCCCTGGATGAGAAAGTAATTTGATCTTTTGCATTAAAAACTTTGAGACTATGAAAGGACATAATGTACTCCGGTGTTCCCAAGAATCCTCCTGTGATGTGGAAAAGTGCTTATCACAAACACACACATGATCAAGCGTTCCTTCAAAGTGTCGTTCTGTCCAGTTTGATGTAAAGTGATGAGCTAAAGAGGCTTCGTGTTCCTTTTTTAAAGACGACTGTGAGATTCAGCAGTTTGAGATTCTGTCTCAGGCTTTCATGAGTGAGAACACTGCTATCTTTCTCTATTTTATGTCTTTTTTTTGGTTTGTTCTTTTTTCCTTTCATTATTTAATCCTTCCTTCATTTCATTTGTTTCGTTTGTTCCAGATTTTTTCTTCTTTCAATTCTTGTTTGCTTTTGTATCTTATATCTTTTGTATTGATTTGTTTCCCTTCCTTCCTTTCTACCCTCCCCTTCCTTCCTTCCTTCCTTCCTTCCTTCCTTCCTTCCTTCCTTCCTTCCTTCCTTCCTTCCTTCCATTCCTTCCTTCCTTCCTTCCTTCCTTCCTCCCATTCCTTCCTTCCTTCCTTCCTCCCATTCCTTCCTCCCATTCCTTCCTCCCATTCCTTCCTCCCTTCCTTCCTTCCTCCCATTCCTTCCTCCCATTCCTTCCTCCCATTCCTTCCTTCCTTCCTTCCTTCCTTCCTTCCTTCCTTCCTTCCTTCCTTCCTTCCTTCCTTCCTTCCTTCCTCCCATTCCTTCCTTCCTTCCTCCCATTCCTTCCTTCCTTCCTTCCTTCCTTCCTTCCTTCATTTCTTCAGTCTTTCCTTCATTCCTTCCTTCATTTCTTCATTCCTTCCTTCATTCCTTCCTTTCGTCCTTCATTTCTTTCTTTCATTCCTTCCTTTCGTCCTTCATTTCTTTCTTTCATTCCTTCCTTTCTTCCTTCCTTCATTTCGTCATTCCTTCCTTCATTCCTTCCTTTCTTCCTTCATTTCTTCATTCCTTCCTTTCTTCCTTCATTTCTTTCTTTCATTCCTTCCTTCCTTCCTTCCTGTTATTTGTCCTTCCTTCCTTCCTTCCTTCCTTCATTTCTTCATTCCTTTCTTTCTTCATTTCTTCAGTCTTTCCTTCATTCCTTCCTTCATTTCTTCATTCCTTCCTTCATTCCTTCCTTTCTTCCTTCATTTCTTCATTTCTTTCTTTCCTTCCTTCCTTCCTTCCTTCCTTCCTTCCTTCCTTCCTTTCTTTCTTCATTTCTTCATTCCTTCCTTTCTTCCATTGTTCCTTCCTTCCTTTCTTCCTTCATTTCTTCAGTCTTTCCTTCATTTCTTTCTTTTATTCCTTCCTTCCTTCCTTCCTTCCTTCCTTCCTTGTTATTTGTCCTTCCTTCCTTCCTCCCTCCCTCCCTTCCTTCCTTCCTTCCTTCCTTCCTTCCTTCCTAAGATTTCAGTTTAATGAGCCTGTTTTAATGTTTCTTGTCATTTGGTGAAGATGAAATGAATTAGTAGTCATGTTCCCTGTGAGAAATATGTTTGGATCAGGAGGAAGGATACAGCTGAGCGATGACACATTAGAAACGCAGCGGTGTGTAGTCATCAACAGCGTCACGACACAACAGCATCCTGCAGATAACATAAAATCCAGCCTGATGAAGCTTTATAACCTTAGAATACTGGAGAAAGTTAAAGACTTGAAAACTGTCCTCAAATTCATGAAATATATCAACTCATGAATGTTTTTGTATGGAAGTTTGTTTCTACCACGGAATCAAAAAATTAAAAAGAAGATAATTGTGACTTTTTTTCTGTCACAATTCTGACTTTTTTTCTCTCTCAGGATTATGAGATAAACTCACGATTGCAAGTTATAAAGTCAGAATTGCGGGATATAAACTTGCAATTGCATTAAATAAAATCAGAATTGTGAGATATAAACTATAATTTTCAGATAAAAGTCACAATTACCTTTTTTATGTTTTATTCAGTGCGGGAAACAAGCTTCCATATTTTTGAGATCCTTGGACAAAATTCTTAAATTAATCTATTTTTACATGAGGTATGTAAATATATCAAAAATTCAGTACCATTTTATTTATCAAAGTACCATGTACTTTGCCCAGTTACCATGGTACTTTTTTTGTAAGGTTTGACAATCACAAAATAACACTGTGGCCATACCATTATACACTTGATTATAATATACTTGATTATGTGATTGCTACCATATTCATGTAGTATTTAATTGGTATTAAAAGAATACCATAGTATTACCATCATGATAAGGTTCTTTACCAGGGTACCATTTCTTTACCCTGGTACCATTTCATGATAAATACTTGTAAGTGTAAGAATGTGTAGCCAGGGTATCTGACCTGCTGATCTGGACTGAGAGTCTGTGCTAGTCTAGCCAAGCAAAGCCACTCGTCCCAGTAAATTCAACTCAATTCACTGATTTAAGGTCGTGACATTTGACGGTAAGCCTCAATTAGCCAACTCTTTAGGAGATTTAAGGCTTTATAGTGTTATAAGGCTGTGAGGGAAGATAAGCTGCTATAGATTTAGTCCCTTTGGCAGTTCTCAGTCACATTAAAAAACAATTGTGAGAGTGTTTATATATATATATATATATACACACATATATACATATATACATATACATATATATATATATATATATATATATATATATATATATATATATATATATATATATATATATATATATATATATATTGCCATTTATGGAACAAACCAAACACTCGTTCTATATCTCTTTCTGTACTGTAACAGTAATAATAAAGTGCAAACTGTCTGAATAATTCATAGGCCTGTGTGTTGTTGGGTGTTAACTTAGAGCTTTAAGTATTATACATAATATCCCCAAACAAACATTAGTCGCTCCTTAAGTAAGACGAGTTTGAAACAATATGTCCATTTCTAAGTGTTCCTGCTCCTGGATACACTGTTCTTCACTGGTGGTGTTAAGTCAAGGATCACTATTATTCATACTTAGGGTTAGTGATTTCAAGAAACCTTTGTTAAACTTTGGTTTGTGACTCATCATAAACAGCAACATTTGTGCTACAGATATTAATTATACCTCATTACTTTCTTGTTTTTTTGTCCTTTTTGGTCCGTTAACTTGCATTGTAAGAGATATTTTTGCATTTCTTTTCAGAAAAACTTTTGAGGAAATGATGCAATTTGTTTTGAGCATCTCTGGAAACTTTTTAATCGTGGGTAAGGGAAGAGCTCTTCAGCGCAGACAGATGCGGGGTTTACTTTGTAATGTCAGTCTGATTCATAATAACATTAGCAGTCTGTGGTCTGCTTGCATGGCTCCTTTGGGACATGTGATTCATTTTAAGATCATCTCTGTTGTTTTCCTACAGAGGTCATCTGTAAACTCAGACATGATAACTAAACATTCTAGTCCTTTCAGGTCTTCTTGCTATGCTTCTCTAAAAGATCTGCAAGTTATAACACCTGATAGACCGTAATTTTATTGTTTAGTATTTTTATTTTATTTTAGTATTTTTATTTTATTTTATTTTACATTTTCTTTTTTATACTCGTTTTATTTATTTAGTTAGTTAGTTAGTTAGTTATTTTTGTGTGTTTTATTTTTTAGTGTTTTTTATTTTTATGAAATTTATAGGTTTATTTATTTTTATTCTCTTTTTTTATTTCATTTTATTAAGTCTTTTATTTTTCATTTTTTATTTTTATTCTTATTTTATTTCATATTTATTTCATTTTATTTTTAGTCTCTTATTTTATTTCATATTTATTTCTTTTTTTTTACTCATTTGTTATTTTTTGTCTTTTTCATATTTTATTTTACAGAAACTATAAGAAAACAAAAATTAAATTTTATATATTTTTTGTATTTTTTATTTAATTTAATTTTAGTCTTGTTTTTTTATTTTTTTATTTAATTTAATTTTTTATGTCATGTTATGTGACCTAAATTTCAAACCACACTCAGATTTGTTTCTTCCAAATGAGCATCATTGCTTAATGAGACATCCCCCCACCCCTGAAAGGTCTATTTGTGTGTTTTATTTCTGACTGCGACACCATTCCCAATGCTAAACATATGCTGCGCTGCGCTATAATTACATGATGTGGTTGTTTACGCAACATGATTTTTCAATTGTTGGAAGGACGTTTGGATTCAAACACAAGTATGAAGCAACATTGTGTATATTTGATTTAAATGCAGAGTAATCATGGTCACTTTATATGTAAAAGCAGTATATGACCTGAAACGTTTAGGCCCGCTACGCTGCTGCTAGTGGTAAATTTAGCTCTGCTGGTTGGATCCAGCTACATTGTGG